>NC_139758.1:0-116066 GCF_964211835.1 Anser anser
GGGGGGGGGTGACACGGGGACACAGGAGGTGACACGGGGACACAGGAGGTGACACGGGGGTGCCGGTGCCAGGGACCTGCGGGGGAACCCCTTCCAGTGCGACTGCCGCCTGCGCTGGCTGGTGGCCTGGCTGAGCAGCGCCGCCCCCGCCGCCGAAGCCGGGCGCTGCCGGGGACCCCCCACTCGCGCCGGCACCCCCCTGGCCCAGCTGCAGCCCCGCGACTTCGACTGCCTCGTGTCCGGTACGGCGTCCCCGTGACCCCAAAATTCGGGTCCCCGCTGTCCCCGATGCTTGGGTTAGCCTTGTCCCCAACGTCTCGGTCCCATATGTCCCCAGTTTCTGGGTCCTCTTGTCCCCAGTATCTTGGTCCCCCTTGTCCCCAACACCTTGGTCCTATATGACCCCAATTTCTGGGTCTTCTTGTCCCCAGCATCTCGGTTCCATGTCCCCAGCGCTTGGGTTGACCTTGTCCCCAACACCTTGGTCCCAAGTGTCCCCAATTTCTGGGTTCTCTTGTCCCCAACGTCTTGGTCCCATATGTTGCCAACTCTTGGGTTCCTCTTGCCCCCCAAAATCCTTGTCCCTGCTGTCCCCAATACTTGGGTTGGCCTTGTCCCCAACATCTCGGTCCCTTATGTCCCTGATTTCTGGGTCATCTTGTCCCCAGTATCTCGGTCCCCCTTGTCCCCAACATCTGTGTCCCCTCTGTCCCCAAATTCTGTGTCCCTAAAACCTGTCCCCCACCATCCCGGACATGTGGGTCCCCCCACCCTTGACACTTGGGTCCCCCCCAACCAGGACAGCTTTGTCCCCTCACCCTGGGTTGGGGGGGGGGGCGGGGACAGGACACAAACACCGGTGTCCCCTCCCTGTGGTGACACGAGGGGGGACCCCAGGGTGGGGAGGGTCTCGAGGCGGGGGGTGACCCAGGTGTCGGGGGGGCTAACGGGGGTCCCGCAGAGCTGCGGCCCTTCCAGTCGCTGCCCTTCGCCTCGCTGGCGGCCGAGCCCTTCGCCCTGGGGGGGCACCCAGGGGTGGCCCTGGCCCAACCCTTCGCCGGTGCCTGCGCCCTCCTGGAATGGGACCAGTTGGCCGGGCGCTTTCGGGCCCCCACCATCATCAACGGTGAGTGACGGCACCCCAGAAATGGACCTGGGGTTGGGGGAACCCCAAAAAGTCCGGGGGGGGGAAGCTAGAAGTGGCACGGAATGGGGTTAAAAATGGTTGGGTGCGGGGGTCTCAAAAAATGGGCTGGTGACCCCAAAATGGCCTGGAGAACCTCAAAAAATGGCCTCGGAGGGCCTCGGGGCCCCGAAAATGGACCTGGGGTTGGGGGAACCCCAAAACGACCTGGGGGGGGAAGCTGGAAGTGGTGCGGAACAGGGTTAAAAATGGTTGGGGGGGATCTCAAAAATGGCCTGGAGACCCCCAAAATGGCCTTGGGACGGCCTCAAAAATTCCCTACAGCTCCAAAACCTACACCGCATCCCAAGAATGGCCTTAGGCACCCCAAAATGGCCTCGAGGTCCTGAAAAATGGACTCGGGGACCTCAAAATCAACACCAGGATCCCCCAAATGGCCTTTGGCACCCCCAAAATGGCCTGGGGCCCCCCAAAATGGCCTGGAGAACCCCAAAAATTGGCCTTGGAGGGCCTCAAGAATCCCCTACAGCTCCAAAACCAACACCGCATCCCAGAATCCCTGAAAGAATGATGGAACCCCAAAAGTACCCTTGTGCGTCCTACAGAATCAACCCAAGGCTCTCCCATGTCTCCATGGAGTTGTCCCCACCACCCCGATGTCCTCAATGTCCCCACAGGGTCGTCACCGTCACCCCAACCCTAAGGTCCCCATGGGGATTTCTCCATCACCTTGACCCCAACATCTCCACAGGGTTGTCCCCACAACCCCAATGTCCCCACCACCCCGATGTCCCCAATATCCCTGTAGGGTTTTCTCCACCCCTTTGACCCCAACATATCCACAGGGTTGTCCCCACCACCCCAATGTCCCCATAGGGTCATCACCGTCACCCCAACCTTGAGGTCCCTGTAGGTTTTTCTCCATCACCTTGACCCCAAAACCTCCACGGGGTCACTCCCATCCCTAACGCCACCCATGTCCTTGTCTCTGCAGGTTCGTCTCCGGTGGCCTGCCACCCCCTCCAGCTGGGGGGGGCGCTGGTGGTGGTGGTGGCCCAACTTGGGGGGGGTTCGGCCGTCTGGCGCCGGGCTGGTGGCCCCGGTAGCCGCTTCGTCCGGCTTCAGGCCTTGGGGAACGGGCGACTGCGGCGTCCCCACGCGGTGGCCAGCGCCCGTCTCGGTGGCCACTGGTACCTGGGGGTGGCCGACAGCTCCAAGGGGGGCACCAGCACCCTCTTCCGCTGGGGGGGACGGGGCTTCTACCCCCACCAGGCCTTGAGGCCATGGCACCGTGACACCCACCTGGAGTTCCTGGAGCTGGGGGGGCGGCCGGCCTTGGTGGTCTGCAGCGGGACGAGGAGGCCGCTGGTCTACCGGTGGAGCGGGGCGGCCTTTGCCCCCCACACGGACATCCCCCACGTCCCCGACGTCTACGCGGCCAAGCACTTCCGCCTGCGGGGTCACGTCTTCCTCTGCCTCACGCGCTTCCTGGGGGACGCCAAGGTGAGAACGGGGTTCTCACGGTGTTACGTGTCCATGGGGGGCCACCAGCAGTGTGAGGTTGTGGGATTTCATCAGCTTCATGGGGTCTGTTGGGGTCTGACACCAGCATGTGTTCATGGGGTTCTACCACCATGGGTTGATGAGGTTCCACCGTCATCATGGGTTTTTGGGGTTCCACAACCTCTACCATGGGTTCATGGGGCTCTACCACCATTATGGGGTCCCACCACCATCATGGGGTCCCACCACCATCATGGGTTCATGGGGGGGTCTACCACCATCATGGTTTATGGGGTCCCACCATCATCATGGGCTCATGGGAGTCTACCACCATCAGGGTTTGATGGGGTCCCACCACCATCATGGGTTTTTGGGGTCCCACCACCTCTATCATGGGGTCATGGGGGTCCCACCACCACCATGGGCTCATGGGGTTCCACCACCATGGGTTGATGAGGTTCCATCATCATGGGTTTATGGGGTCCCACCATCATCTTGGGTTTATAGGGTCCCACCGCAATCATGGGGGTCCACCACCATCATGGGTTAATGAGGTGCCACCATCGTCATGGGTTTATGGGGGGGGTCTACCACCTCTATCATGTGTTCCTGGGGGTCTACCACCATTGTGGTGTCCCACCACCATCATGGTCTCATGGTGGCCCACCTCCACCCCTGCTTCACGACGCCCCCAACCCATACAAACCTTTCCCATGGTCCTTTGTTCCCAGGTGATGCGGTGGGAGGGGTCCATGTTCCGCGAGGTCCAGCAGGTGCCGGCGCGGGGCTCGATGGTCTTCCAACCCTTGTCCTTGGCCGGCCAGCGCTACGTCATCTTGGGCAACGACTACGCCCCGAGCCGCGTCTACCGCCTGGGACCCGGTGGCCACCTGGAGCCCACCCAGGAGCTCCTGGCCCCCGCCCCCCGTGCCTTCGCCCCCATCTCCTTGGGTCACCGTCACTTCTTGGTGGCCGCCAGCTTCAAGGGGGCCACCCAGATCTACCGGCACGTCACCGTGGACTTGGGGGCTTGAGGGACGTGGGGACGTCCCGCTGTTGTGGGGACAGGAGACGTGACGTTGTCATGGGCTTGGGAGCGTGGTGGACTTGGGGATGTCGGCCATGATGTCACCATGGACCTGGGTGCCCAAGGGACGCGGGACATTGATCATCATGTCATCAAGAACCTCAGGACATGGGGACATCTGTCATCATGTCATCAAGAACCTCAGGACCTAAGGGACATGGGACATTGGTCATCATGTCATCAAGAACCTCAGGACCTGAGGACGTTGGCCATCATGTCATCAAGAACCTCAGGACCTAAGGGACATGGGACATTGGTCGTCGTGTCATCAAGAACCTCAGGACCTGAGGGACATGGGACATTGATCATCATGTCATCAAGAACCTGGGGACCTGAGGGACCTGGGGACATTGGCCATTATGTCATCAAGAACCTCAGGACATGGGGACATTGGTCACCATGTCATCAAGAACCTCAGGACTTGAGGGACATAGGACATTGATCATCATGTCATCAAGAACCTCAGGACCTGAGGGACATGGGACATTGGTCATCATGTCATCAAGAACCTCAGGACATGGGGACATTGGCCATTATGTCATCAAGAACCTCAGGACCTGAGGGACATGGGACATTGGCCATCATGTCATCAAGAACCTCAGGACATGGGGACATTTGTCGTTATGTCATCAAGAACCTCAGGACCTGGGGACATCGGTCATCATGTCATCAAGAACCTCAGGACCTGAGGACGTTGGTCATCATGTCATCAAGAACCTCAGGACATGGGGACATTGGTCACCATGTCATCAAGAACCTCAGGACCTGAGGGACATGGGGACATCGGTCATCACGTCATCACGAACTTGGGGACCTGAGGGACATGGGTTGACGGCCACCATGTCTTCATGGCCCTGGTGGCCACCACGTCACCGTTGGGTTAGGCACTCGAGGGACGTTGGGGTGTCACCTCGTCCCCTCCTGGTGTCCCCATCCACCCAACATTGTCCCCAAGGCCCCATGTCACCTTGTCCCCTCCTGGTGTCCCCACCCACCCAACGCTGTCCCCAACGCCACCCAATGCCCCGTGACATCGTTGTCCTCGCTGTCACCGCTGGCCCCATGTCACCTGTGCCCCCAAGGCCACCACGAGCCCCGCGCCACCTTGTCACCACCTACCCAATGTCCCCAACACCCCCCCGTCCTCGTGTCCCTTTGTCTCATTGTCCCCCTGGTGCCACTGCAGGGATTTCCCTCAAAATAACCAAATTTCCTTTTTTTTTTAACATTTTTTTTATTAATTTCCCCTTTTCCTGGATTTTTTTTGGGGGGTTTCAACCCAAAATAAACCTCTCCCCGCACCCCTTCCACGCGTCCCTCCTGGGGTTGGGGACATCTGGGGACACCTCAGCACGAGCTGGCGGCTCCTGGGGAGAAACGGGGGTCAGGGGGCGCCCCGAAACCTGGGACCCCCCCCCCTGGAATTTGGGGTGTCCCCCCCCCCCCAGGTCACCTGGGTCCCTTTTGGGGGGGGGGACACGTACCGGGGCCGACGAGGTGGGACGTCTCCGGAGCGGGGTGGTGGCGGCTGTGGGGGGAGGGGGGGACAGTGGGGGTTGGGACGTCCCCGTGTGTCCCCATGTCCCCCCCCCCTTGTTCCCATGTCCCCCAATGTCCCCCCCTTGTCCCCATGTCCCCCCCATGTCCCAATGTCCTCCCCGTGTCCCCCCCTTGTCCCCATGTCCCCCCCATGTCCCTGCATGTCCCCATGTCCCCAATGTCCCCCCCATGTCCCCATGTCCCCCATATCACCCCAATGTCCCCCCCATGTCCCCATGTCCCCCCCATGTCTCCCCCATGTCCCCAATGTCCCCCCATGTCTCCATATCTCCCCAATGTCCCCCCCCATATCCACCTGTGCCCCCCCACGTCCCCCCTTGTCCCCCCAAGTCCCCCCCCATGTCCCCATGCCCCTATGTCCCCCCCATGTCCCCAGTGTCCCCCCCCATGTCCCCAATGTCCCCCCCCATGTCCCCAATGTCCCCCCCATGTCCCCAATGTCCCCCCCATGTCCCACCTTCCTTTACTCCGGCACTTGCACTTCCCACCTGGGGGGGGACACAACAGAGGTGACAGACATTGGGGGGGAGCACGATGTCACCCATGGGTGTCCCTCCCCTTGGGGAATCCTGGGTGACACCAGGACCCCCCAGGTGAGACAGAGACCCCCCCTGGTGACACCCTGGGGACCCCTCTCAGTGGCATGGGGACACCCTGGGGACACGGGGACCCCCCCCCAGTGACATGAGGACCCCCCCCCAGTGACAGGAGGACTCCCTGGGGACCCCTTGGGGACACCCTGGGGACACAGGGACCCCCTGGGGACACAGGAACCCCCCCATAGTGACACGGGGACCCCCTGGGGACACCTTGGGGACACGGGGACCCCCCCTACTGACACGGGACCCCCACCCCCCGGTGACAGGAGGACCCCCTGGGGACACCTTGGGGACACTTTGGGGACACAGGGACCCCCCCAATACCTTGGGGACACTTTGGGGACACCTTGGGGACACGGGGACCCCCCCTAGTGACACGGGGACCCCCTGGGGACACCTTGGGGACACCTTGGGGACACCTTGGGGACACTCTGGGGACACCCTGGGGACACTCTGGGGACACGGGAACCCCCTGGAAACACAGGGACCCCCCCCGGTGACATGGGGACCCCCTGGGGACACCTTGGGGACCCCTTGGGGACACCTCGGGGACCCCTTGGGGACCCCTCGGGGACCCCTCGGGGACACCCTGGGGACACTCACTGAGCAGGACGACGATGCCGGTGACGCACAGGACAGCCGCCACCACCAGGCCCCCCACCCGCAACTGGTGCCAGTCTGGGGGGGGGGACACACGGTGACAAGGGGGGGGGACATCGTGCCACCCCCCCCCCTTGGGGACACGATGCCACCACCCTTGGGGACACCGTGCCACCACCCTGGGGACCCTCCTGTGTCCCCCCCCCCCCTTGGGGACTGTGCTGTCACCCCCCCCGGGACCCCTTTGTCACCCCCCCCCTTGGGGACACCGCTGTCACCCCCCCCCTTGGGGACACCAGTGTCCCCCCACTCACCGTAATAGAAGGGACTGGTGGCATCTGGGGGGGGGGAGGGGGAAAAGGGGTCAGAGGGTCGCTGGCACCAGTAAGACCCCCCCCCTTTCCCAGTATGGCCCCCCAATACCAGTATAACCCCCCACCCATTCCCAGTTTGAGCCCTCCCTTCCCAGTATGATCCCCCCCCCATTTCCAGTTTGACCCCCTCTTCCCAGTATGATCCCCCCACTCCCAGTTTGACACCCCCCACTCCCAGTATGACCCCCCCCACTCCCAGTATGACCTCCCCATTCCCAGTATGACCCTCCTAATCCCAGTATGACCCCCATTCCCAGTATGTCCCCCCCTTCCCAGTATGACCCCCCCCCCACTCCCAGTACAACCCCCCCCACTCCCAGTATGACCCCCCCATTCCCAGTTTGACCCTCCTAATCCCAGTATGACCCCCCCCATTCCCAGTATGTCCCCCATTCCCAGTATGATCCCCCAATTCCCAGTTTGACCCCCCCACACTCCCAGTATGACCCCCCCATTCCCAGTATGACCCTCTTAATCCCAGTATGCCCTCCCATTCCCAGTATGACCCCCCTGTTCCCAGTATGACCCCCCCCATTCCCAGTATGACCCCAATTCTCAGTACCCCCCCATTCCCAGTATGCCCTCCCATTCCCAGTATGACCCCCCTGTTCCCAGTATGACCCCCCCCAATTCCCAGTATGATCCCCCAATTCCCAGTTTGACCCCCCCCTTCCCAGTATGACCCACCCCACTCCCAGTATGTCCCCCCCATTCCCAGTATGACCCTCCTAATCCCAGTATGACCCCCCATTCCCAGTATGCCCTCCCATTCCCAGTATGACCCCCCTGTTCCCAGTATGACCCCCCCCAATCCCAGTATGACCCCCCCCATTCCCAGTATGATCCCTCCCTTCCCAGTACAGCCCCCCAATTCCCAGTATGCCCCCCCATTCCCAGTACCCCCCCATTCCCAGTGACCCCTATTCCCAGTACGACCCCCCCATTCCCGGTATGCACCCCCCCCATCCCAGTACAGCCCCTCCCCACTTCCCAGTCCGTCCCAGTTCGTCCCAGTTCATCCCAGTAACTCACCCAGGGACTCCGAGCTGCCTCTTGCCAGGGGCAGAACTGGGGGGGGGGGGGGGGGGGGGCAAAAACCAGTTGGGGGGGGCAAAAACCCAGTGCCCCCCAGTTCCCCCCCAGTTACTCCCAGTTCCCCCTAGTCACCCCCAATCCCTTCCCAGTTCCCCCCAGTCCCTCCCAGTTCACCCCAGTTCCCTCCCAGTCCTCCCAATACCTCCCCAGTCCCCCCCAGTTCCCCCAATCCCCCTCCAATCCCTCCCCAGTCCCTCCCAGTTCCCCCAATCCCCCCCCAGTTCCCTCCCAGTTCCCTCCCAGTCCCCCCAATCCCTCCCCAGTCCCTCCCAGTTCCCCTAATCCCCCCCCAGTTCCCTCCCAGTCCCTCCCAGTCCCCCCCAATCCTCCCCCAGTTCCCTCCCAGTCCCCCCAATCCCCCCCCAGTCCCTCCCAGTTCCCCCAATCCCTCCCCAGTCCCTCCCAGTTCCCCCCTGATCCCCTCCCAGTTACCCTAATCCCCCACTAGTTCCCCCCAGTTCCCTCCCAGTTCCCCCAATCCCTCCCCAGTTCCCTCCCAGTTCCCCCAATCCCTCCCCAGTCCCTCCCCAGTCCCCCCCCAGTTCCCTCCCAGTTCCTCCCAGTCCCCCCCCAATCCCTCCCCAGTCCCTCCCAGTTCCCCCAGTCCCCCCCCAATCCCTCCCAGTTCCCTCCCAGTCCCTCCCAGTCCCCCCCCACCCCTCCCAGTCCCCTCCCAGTCCCCCCAGTACCTGCTGCCAGCAGCGCCAGCACCCCCGCGCTGCCCCCCCCCATGGTGACCTCTGACCCCTGGGGGGGGGGGAGGGGCACCCCCTGAGCACCCAGTGCCCCTCCCCCCCCCCAGCACCCGACGCGCCCCTCCCCCCCTCCCCTCCCAAAAAAAGGCACCCTTGGGTGGGGGAGGGGCGGTGAGTCACCCGCCCCGCGGCGGATTCCTTACTGGGGCGTTACTGGGAGGGAACTGGGAGGAATGGGAAGGAGGGGGGCGCCCTCCCTCTTCCCCCCTCCCCCCTCAAAATGACCCCCCCCGGGGTGCCCCCCCCCCCCATGGGACCCGGGTGCCCCCCCCCAAAAGTGTCCTCCCCCCCCCCCCAAAATAGCACCCAGCTGCCCCTCCCCCACCCAAAAGCCCCCACCCAAAGGTGCCTCCCCCCAAAATAACCCCCCCCCAAAAGACCCCCACCCAAGGGTGCCCCCTCCCCGGGTGCCCCCACCCAGAGTGCCCCCACCCAAGGGTGCCCCCCCAGCCCCCCCCCATAACACCCAGTTCCCTCCCCCCCCGCTAAAGAGCCCCCCCAAAGGTGCCCCCCCCCAAATAACCCCCCCCAAAGACCCCCACCCAAGGGAGCCCCCCCCAGGGTACCCCCACCCAAGGGTGCCCCCCCAGCCTCTCCCCATAGCACCCAGTTCCCCCCCCGCTAAAGAGCCCCCCCCAAAATACCTCCCCCCAAAATAACCCCCCCTAAAGGACGCTCCCCCCAATTGACCCCCCCCAAAGGACCCCCACCCAAAGGTGCCCCCCCCTCAGGGTGCCCCCCCCCCCCCCCCCCGGTCCCAAGGGTGCCCCCCACAGCCCCCCCCCATAGCACCCAGTTCCCCCCTGCTACAGTGCCCCCCCCAAATACCCCACCCAAAATAACCCCCCCTAAGGACGCCCCCCCCAATTGACCCCCCCCCAAAGGACCCCCACCCAAGGGTGCCCCCCCCCAGCCCCCCCCCATAGCACCCAGTTCCCCCCCGCGCTACAGTGCTCCCCCCAAATACCCTCCCCAAAATACCCCCCCCCAATTGACCCCCACCCAAAGGACCCCCACCCAAAGGAACCCCCCCCCCAGGTGCCCCCCCCCACCCAAGGGTGCCCCCCCCCCCCCGCTCACCTTCCCGCACCACCACCACAACAGCCGCACCTGGAGGGGGCGTGGCCTCACGCGGAGGGGGGGCGTGGCCAGACAAAGGGGGGCGTGGCCACGCGAGGGGGCGTGGCTAGGCTCAGGGGGCGTGGCCACACCTCCCAGCCCCCCCCCCCGCCCCCCCCGGGGAGGGGGTTGGGGGGGATTTCTGTGCCCCCCCCCCCCAAGTGTTTATGAATGGAGCCTTGTTTTCCCACGGGGGGGGGAGGGGCTCCTTGCCCTCCCCCTCCCCCCCCCGGATGCCACCGTCCGTGACCTTTGACCCCTCCCTGTCCCCTACAAGGGTCCCTTTGAGGTCCCTTGGGGGGGGGAGGGGGGAGTTGGGGACATTCCGGAGAGGCCACCAGGAGGGGGAGGGGCTGCAGGACCCCCCCCCCCGAGGGTGGGGGAGGAGTGGGGACGGGGGGAGGGGGAGGGAGGGGGAAAGAAGGGGGGGAGATGGGGGTGGGGGTGGGGGGCTTGTAGCGCTAGACGTAAACGAGTTGTAGCGCAAGATGCTAGTTGTAGTGCAAGGTGTAAAGGAGCTGTAGGATGAGGCACACGCCAGTTGTAGTGCAAGGTGTAAACTAGTTGTAGGGCAAGGTGTAAACTAGTTGTAGGGCAAGACACTAGTTGTAGGGCAAGACATAAAGTAGTTGTAGTGCAGACATAAACTAGTTGTAGTACAAGACGTAAACTAGGTGTAGTGTAGTGCAAGATGTAAACTAGTTGTAGTGCAAGGTGTAAACTAGTTGTAGGGCAAGACACTAGTTGTAGGGCAAGACAAACTAGTTGTAGTGCAGACATAAACTAGTTGTAGTACAAGACGTAAACTAGGTGTAGCGTAGTGCAAGATGTAAACTAGTTGTAGTGCAAGGCACTCGCTAGTTGTAGTGCAAGGTGTAAACTAGTTGTAGTGCAAGATACTCACGAGTTGTAGTGCAAGATACACACTAGTTGTAGTGCAAGATGCACACTAGTTGTAGTGCAAGGTGTGCTCTCACTAGTTGTGGTGCAAGATGTAAACTAGTTGTAGTGCAAGGTGTGAGCTTACTAGTTACAGTGCAAGACAAACTAGTTGTAGTGCAAGGCACTCACTAGTTGTAGTACAAGACACTCACTAGCTGTAGTACAAGGTGTGCTCTCACTAGTTGTAGTGCAAGACGCACACACCAGTTGTAGTGCAAGATGTAAACTAGTTGTAGTGCAAGGTGTGCTTTCACTACTTGTAGTGCAAGACACTAGTAGTGCAAGACAATAGTTATAGTGCAAGACAAACTAGTTGTAGTGCAAGACTCACTAGTTGTAGTGCAAGATACACGCTACTAGCAGTGAAAAACACTAGTTGTAGTGGAAGATACTAGTTACAGTACAAGACGCACACTAATTGTAGTGCAAGACGCACACTAGTAGTGCAAGATGTAAACTAATTGCAGTGCAAGCACACACTAGTTGTAGTGCAAAATGCTCACTAGTAGTGCAAGACATAAACTAGTTGTAGTGCAAGGCACTCACTAGCTGTAGTACAAGACACTCACTAGCTGTAGTACAAGGTGTGCTCTCACTAGTTGTAGTGCAAGATGTAAACTAGTTGTAGAGCAAGGTGTGCTTTCACTACTTGTAGTGCAAGACACTAGTAGTGCAAGACAATAGTTATAGTGCAAGACATAAACTAGTTGTAGTGCAAGACTCACTAGTTGTAGTGCAAGATACACGCTACTAGCAGTGAAAAACACTAGTAGTGGAAGATACTAGTTGCAGTACAAGACGCACACTAATTGTAGTGCAAGACAATCACTAGTAGTGCAAGATGTAAACTGATTGTAGTACAAGCACACACTAGCTGTAGTGCAAAATACTCACTAGTAGCGCAAGACATAAACTAGTTGTAGTGCGAGACACTAGTTGTAGTGCAAGACGTAAACTAGTTGTAGTGCGAGACACACACTAGTTGTAGTGCAAGACTCACTAGTAGTGCAAGACATAAACTGGTTGTAGTGCAAGGTGTAAACCAGTTGTAGTGCAAGACATAAACTAGTCATAGTGCAAGGTGTAAACTAGTTGTAGTGCTAGGTGTAAACCAGTTGTAGTGCAAGATGTAAACTACTTGTAGCACAAGACATAAACTAGTTGTAGTGCAAGGCATAAACCAGTGGTAGTACCAGATACTCACTAGTTGTAGTGCAAGGTGTAAACCACTCATAGTACAAGGTGTAAACCAGTCGTAGTGCAATGTGTAAACCAGTTGTAGCACAAGGTGTAAACCAGTTGTAGCGCAAGGTGTAAACCCATTGTAGAGCAAGGCACCCGCTCCTTGCGGCCCCGCCGCCTCCTCCTGGCCCCGCGCCTGTCACCGCGTCACCCTCCGGCGGTGCCACCCGGCGCCGGGGGCGGTGTCACCTCCCCCCCCCCCGTTGCCATCCCCTCCCCCCCCCCCGAGGGCATGCGGGTGTCACACGCATGTGCCCCGTGTCCCCTCCACCCCCCCCATTGTCACCTCCCCCCCCCCCAAAGTCACACGGGCACAGGGGGTGCTCGGCGGGGCTTTATTGGTGCTGCCGCGGTGACACGTCCCCGGTGGCCTCCTGTGGGGACATCGGGGTGTCACGGTGTCCCCAGGGGACAGCGGGGGGGTCGGGGTGTCCCCGGGCGACGGCGGGGTGTCCCCAAGCCCTAAGGGACACTGGGGTGGCCCCAAGTCTTGGGGGACATCGGGGTGTCAGGGTGTCCCCAAGCTCTAAGGGACACTGGGATGTCCCCAAGTCCTGGGGGACATCGGGGGTCGGGGTGTCCCCAGGCCCCAGGGGACATTGGGGTGTCAGGGTGGCCCCAAATCCCAGGGGACATCGGGGTGTCGGGGGTGTCCCCAAGCCTTAAGGGACATCGGGGTGTCGGGGTGTCCCCAAATCCCAGGGGACATCGGGATGTCAGGGTGTCCCCAAATCCCAGGGGACATCGGGGTGTCAGGGTGTCCCCAAGTTCTAAGGGACACTGGGATGTCCCCAAGTCCTGGGGGACATCGGGGTGTCGGGGTGTCCCCAAGCCCCAGGGGACATCGGGGCGTCAGGGTGTCCCCAAATCCCAGGGGACATTGGGGTGTCAGGGTGGCCCTAAATTTCAGGAGGACACGGGTGGCCCCGGAGCCAGGTGGTCCCCAAAAGGACCCAGATGTCCCCAACCCCAGGTCCCCAGGTCCCCAAATGCCCCCCAAGATGACCCAGATGTCCCCCAGGAGGACCCAGGTCCCCAGATGTCCCCCACCCCAGCTCCCCAGGTGCCCCCCAAGAGGACCCAGGTGTCCCCACCCCCCAGAGTCCCCAAATGCCCCCCAGACGCCCCCGACCCCAGAGACCCCAGGTCCCCAGATGCCCCCCAAGACAACCCAGATATCCCCAACCCCAGGTCCCCAGGTCCCCAGGTGCCCCCCAAGAGGACCCAGGTCCCCAGATGTCCCCCACCCCAGGTCCCCAGGTGCCCCCCAAGAGGACCCAGGTGTCCCCAACCCCCGATGTCCCCAAATGCCCCCCAGACGCCCCCGACCCCAAAGACCCCAGGTCCCCAGGTGCCCCCAAGACGACCCAGATGTCCCCCAACCCCATGTCCCCATGTCCCCAAATGCCCCCCAAGATGACCCAGATGTCCCCCAAGAGGACCCAGGTCCCCAGATGTCCACCACCCCAGGTCCCCAGATGCCCCCCAAGAGGACCCAGGTGTCCCCACCCCCTAGAGTCCCCAAATGCCCCCCAGATGCCCCCGACCCCAAAGACCCCAGGTCCCCAGATGCCCCCCAAGACAACCCAGATGTCCCCAACCCCAGGTCCCCAGGTTCCCAAGTGTCCCCCCAAGAGGACCCAGGTCCCCAGATGTCCCCCACCCCAGGTCCCCAGGTGCCCCCCAAGAGGACCCAGGTATCCCCAACCCCCGATGTCCCCAAATGCCCCCCGGACGCCCCCGACCCCAAAGACCCCCACTCACCCCTAGCAGAGGTACACCCTCTCCTCTTCCGTGGTGTGGCGGCGGCGGCGGGTGGTGGTGGGCGGGGGTGGCGGGGGGGTGGTGGCAGGGGGTGGCGGCGGGGGGGTGCTGGGGACCTCGGAGGGGATGGGGGGACCCTCGGTGGCCGTGAAGACGTCGACGCGGAAAATCCAGCGCCCCGGGACCCCCACGTTGCTGGTGCGGCCGATGTTGAGCACCGCCGGCGAGCGCGAGCCCGGGATGTTGTAGTAGTGGACGTCGTCCCCGCTGTTGAACCCGGCCTGGGGACGGGGACGGGGGGGACATGGGACGGGGAGGGTGAGCGGGGGGGCCCGGGGGTGGGATGGGGGTCACATGGGGCTGAGGATGGTTAATTCTGGCCTAAATCCTATCAGTTGGGCCCCAAATCCTATTAATTTTGTCCCAAATCCCATTAATTCTGCCCCAAATCCCGTTGATTCTGCCCCAATCCCTTTAACTCTGCCCCAAATCCCCTTATTTGTGCACCAAATCCTATTAATTCTGCCCCAAATCCCATTGATTCTGCCCCAGTCCCCTTAACTCTGCCCCAAATCCCCTTATTTGTGCACCAAATCCTATTAATTCTGCCCCAAATCCCATTGATTCTGCCCCAGTCCCCTTAACTCTGCCCCAAATCCCCTTATTTGTGCTCCAAATCCTATTAATTGTGTCCCAAACCCCCTTAACTCTTCTCAAATCTCCTTAACTCTTCCCAAATCCCCTTAACTTCACCAAAATCCCCTTAACTCTTCCCAAATCCCCTTAACTCTTCCTAAATCCCCTTAACTCTGCCCCAAATCCCCTTAACTCTGCCCAAATCCCCTTAACTCCACCAAAATCTCCTTAACTTTGCCCAAATCCCCTTAACTTTGCCCAAATCGCCTTAACTCCACCAAAATCCCCTTAACTCTACCCAAATCCCCATAACTTCACCAGAATCCCCTTAACTCTGCCCAAATCCCCTTAACTCCACCAAAATCCCCTTAACTCCACCAAAATCCCCTTAACTTTGCCCAAATCCCCTGAACTCTGCCCAAATCCCCTTAACTTCACCAAAATCCCCTTAATCTTCCCAAATCCCCTTAGCTTCTCCAAAATCCCCTTAACTCTTCCCAAATCCCCTTAACTCCACCAAAATCCCCTTAACTTTGCCCAAATCCCCTTAACTCTTCCCAAATCCCCTTAACTCTGCCCCAACCCCCCTTAACTCTTCCCAAATCCCCTTAACTCTGCCCCAAAATCCCCTTTCCTCTTCCCAATTCCCCTTAACTCTTCCCAAATCCCCTTAACTCCCCCCAAATCCCCTTAACTCTGCCCCAAAATCCCCTTTCCTCTTCCCAGTTCCCATTAACTCCCCCCAACTCCCCTTAACTTTCCCCAAATCCCCTTAACTTTGCCCAAATCCCCTTAACTCTTCCCAAATCTCGTTAACTCCTCCAAAATCCCCTTAACTCTTCCCAAATCCCCTCAACTTCACCAAAATCCCCTTAACTCTTCCGAAATCCCCTTAACTCCCCCCAAATCCCCTTAACTCCACCCCAAATCCCCTTAACTCCCCCCAAATCCCCTTAACTCCCCCCAAATCCCCTTAACTCCACCCCAAACCCCCTTAACTCCACCCCAACCCCCCCGCACTCGTCCCAGCGGGTTGGGGTGACCCCGGTGTCCCCCCCCCCCTTGTCCCCTGTCCCCACCTGGGCCGGGACGCCCCCCAGGCCGGTGTGGGGGTCCCCCTGGTTGGCGATGCCCGTGGTCCACTGGATGTCCCCGTAGTTGAGCATGATGAAGGAGGTGACGCCGTCGGTGGCCAGCACGGCCTGGAAGGTGTTCACCTACGGAGGGGGGGACAGGGACATGTCACCGTGCCACCGTGCCATCGTGCCACCGTGTCACCGTGTCACCGTGGTCCCTGGTTCCGTGTCTCCGTCTTGTCCCCGTTGTTCACCCGTGTCCCCGTGTCTCATTTTGTCCCCGTGTCCCCACACGTGCGTCCTCCTTGACGGGGCCACGCTTTGGTCCCATAGCCCCGTGTTGTCCCCATGTCCCCACTCATTGTCCCCATGTCCCCACTCATTGTCCCCATGTCCCCGTGTCCCACATCCAGCCTCATGTCCATCCCATGTCCCCTCACCCCATCCCCATGTCCCTCCATGTCCCCATATCTCATCCCCACGTCCCCATGCCCCGTCCCGATATCCCCGTGCCCCATCCCCATGTCGCCTCCTGTCCCCATACCCCATCCCCATGTCCCCGTGACCCATCCTGATGTCCCCTCTTGTCCCCAAGCCCCATCCCAATGTCCCTCAATGTCCCCATATCTCATCCCTAAGTCCCCATGCCCCATCCCGATGTCCCTTCATGTCCCCATATCTCATCCCCAAGTCCCCACGCCCCATCCCCATGTCCCTCCATGTCCCCATATCTCATCCCCATGTCCCCATGCCCCATCCCAATGTCCCTTCATGTCCCCATATCTCATCCCCATGTCCCCATGCCCCCTCCCGATGTCCCCCCGTATCCCCACACCCCATCCCCGCGTCCCCTCGCGTCCCACTCTCCTTGTCCGCTCCGTGTCCCCTTCTCCCCCAGGTCCCACCTTGTCAGAGGCGGCTCCGAAGAAGGACACGCGGTCCCAGGTGGCCACGAAGGCCCAGGTGGGTTGGGGGGCTTGCTCGGGGGGGGACACGGCGGGGGCCAGCTCGCGGGTCAGGCGGGCCAGCAGCTCCGGTGACCGGGTTTGCCGGTAGAAGACGTCCCCTCCCAGTCTGGTGTCCACGTCGGCCCAGTACGGGGCCACGAAGGGACGGTGACCGGGCAACGGGAAGGGGTTGGGGGTGAACTCGGAGACCCCCGTCCTGAAGGAAACCACCCCGTTGTTGTTCACCTGCGGGAGGCGACCGTCACCTGGTGGCACCCACGGTGGGTGACCACCACCCATGGTGACCCTTGGCCACGGTGGTTTTATCCGTGGAGGCCACCAGTGGTGGTATCTCCAACCGTGGTGGCCCTCAACCAACGTGGACCCAACTGTGGTGACCCCAACCATGGTGGCCCCAACCATGGTGGCCCCCAACCATGGTGGCACCCAACCATGGTGGCCCCCAACCATGGTGGCACCCAACCATGGTGGCCCCAACCACAGTGGTCTCAACCATGGTGGTCCCCAACCAGGGTATCTCCAACTGTGGTGGCCCCCAACTGTGGTATCTCCAACCGTGGTGGCCCTCAACCAACGTGGCCCCCAACTGTGGTGGCCCCAAGCATGGTGGCCCCCAACCATGGTGGCACCCAACCATGGTGGCCCCAACCACAGTGGCCTCAACCATGGTGGTCCCCAACCAGGGTATCTCCAACCGTGGTGGCCCTCAACCAACGTGGCCCCAGCTGTGGTGGCCCCAACTGTGGTGGCCCCAACCATGGTGGCACCCAACTGTGGTGGCTCCAACCATGGTGGCACCCAATCATGGTGTCCCCAACCCATAGTGGCTCCAACTCATGGTGTCATCAACCATGACGGCCCAAATTTGTGGTGTCCCTAACCCATGGTGTTCCTAACCATGGTGTCCCCAACCCATGGTGGCTCCAACTCATGATGTCATCAACCATGATGACCCAAACTCACGGTGTCATCAACCATGGTGGCCCAAGCTCATGGCGTCCCAACCATGGTGTCCCCCAACTTATGGTGGCTCCAACTCATGGTGTCCCCAACCCACGGTGGCGCCAACCCATGGTGTTGTCAACCGTGATGGCCCAAACTCATGGTGTCCCCAACCATGGTGTCCCCAGCCATGATGTCCCCAACCATGGTGTCCCCAACCATGGTGTCCCCAACCATGGTGTCCTCAACCACGATGTCCCCAACAACGGTGTCCCCAACCATGGTGTCCCCAACCATGGTGTCCCCAACCCATGGCATCTCCAACTCAAGTCATCAACCATGATGGCCCAAACTCACGGTGTCCCACCCATGGTGACCCCAATGCTGTCCTCACCCGCGGTGTCCCCAACCCCTGACATCTTGAGCACCCCACCCACCTTCCCACAATGCCCTGGGGCCGAGGACTCACGTAGAGGGAGCGGTGGGGCACCCCGTAGAAGGAGAAGGTCTCCCACAGCAGGATCTCCGGGCTCATGCCGTCGTCCTCGCGGGGGGTGGCCATGTCCCCCTCCTCCGGCCCGAAGGGGTAGAGCAGCTCGCTTACGGGGCGCCCACCTGGGGGACCCCCAAAATGTGGTCCGTGAGGTGGCCCAGGACCCCCAGTGTCACCTTGGGACCATCCCAGTATGGAATTGGGACCACCAGTGCCACCTCTGGACCATCCCAGTATGGGTTTGGGACCCCAGTGCCACCCAAGGACCATCCCAGTATGGGTTTGGGACCCCCAGTGCCACCCCTGGACCATCCCAGTATGGGTTTGGGACCACCAGTGCCACCTCTGGACCATCCCAGTATGGGTTTGGGACCCCAGTGCCACCCAAGGACCATCCCAGTATGGGTTTGGGAACCCTGGTGTCACCTTGGGACCATCCCAGTATGGGTTTGGGACCCCAGTGCCATTTCGGGACCCACCCAGTATGGGTTTGGGACCCCCTGTGCCACCCCTGGACCATCCCAGTATGGGTTTGGGAACCCCGGTGTCACCTTGGGACCATCCCATTATGGGTTTGGACCCCCAGGGTCACCCCGGGACCACCCAATATGGGTTTGGGACCCCCAGTGCCACCCAAGGACCATTGCAGTACAGGGTTGGGACCCCCAGTGTCACCCTGGCACCTCCCAATATGGCTCTGGGACCTCCAGTGTTACCTCGGCACCTCCCAGTATGGCTCTGAGACCTCCCAGTATGGCTCTGGGACCTCCCAGTATGACACTGGGACCTCCCATTATCCCTCCAGATGGGTCTGGGACCCCCCCTCACCCCATGGGTGCCCCCCATGTCCTCAGGGTGCCCCCCATGTCCCCAGGGTCCCCACGCACTCACCCGTGTGGCCGAGGAGGAAGAGGAGGAGGAGGACGGGGGCAGCCTTCATCTGTGTGGACCTGGGTGGGGGCGGTTCCACTGGGTCACCCCAGGGTGTCCCTGTCCCCACAGGTGTCCCTGTCCCCGTAGGTGTCCCTGTCCCCATGGGTGTCCCTGTTCCAACAGGTGACCCCATCCTTATGGGTGTCCCCATCCCCATGGGTGTCCCTGTCCCCAAGGGTGTCCCTGTCCACATGGGTGTCCCCATGGGTGTCCCCATCCCCAAGGTGACCCCATCCCCACGGTTGTCCTTGTCCCTAAGGGTGTCCCTGTCCCCAAGGGTGTCCCTGTCCCCATGGGTGTCCCCGTCCCCGTGGGTGTTCCCATCCCCAAGGTGACCCCATCCCCACGGGTGTCCTTGTCCCTAAGGGTGTCCCTGTCCCCAAGGGTGTCCTCATCCCCACGGGTGTCCCCGTCCTAGTGGGTGTCCTCATCCCCAAGGTGACCCCATCCCCTTGGTTGTCCTTGTCCCTAAGGGTGTCCCTGTCCCCAAGGGTGTCCTCGTCCCCATGGGTGTCCCCATCCTAGTGGGTGACCCTGTCCCCATGGGTGTCCCCATCCCCAAGGTGACCCCCATCCCCACGGTTGTCCTTGTCCCTAAGGGTGTCCTTGTCCCCAAGGGTGTCCTTGTCCCCACGGGTGTCCCCGTCCTAGTGGGTGTCCCCGTCCCCATAGGTGTCCCCATCCCCTTGGTTGTCCTTGTCCCTAAGGGTGTCCCTGTCCCCAAGGGTGTCCCTGTCCCCATGGGTGTCCCCATCCCCAAGGTGACCCCATCCCCATGGTTGTCCTCGTCCCCATGGGTGTCCCCGTCCTAGTGGCTGTCCCCGTCCCCAAGGTGACCCCATCCCCACGGTTGTCCTTGTCCCTAAGGGTGTCCCTGTCCCCAAGGGTGTCCCTGTCCACATGGGTGTCCCCGTCCCCATGGGTGTCCCTGTCCCCATAGGTGTCCCCATCCCCTTGGTTGTCCTTGTCCCTAAGGGTGTCCCTGTCCCCAAGGGTGTCCCTGTCCCCATGGGTGTCCCCATCCCCAAGGTGACCCCCATCCCCACGGTTGTCCTTGTCCCTAAGGGTGTCCTTGTCCCCAAGGGTGTCCTTGTCCCCACGGGTGTCCCCGTCCTAGTGGGTGTCCCCGTCCCCATAGGTGTCCCCATCCCCTTGGTTGTCCTTGTCCCTAAGGGTGTCCCTGTCCCCAAGGGTGTCCCTGTCCCCATGGGTGTCCCCATCCCCAAGGTGACCCCATCCCCATGGTTGTCCTCGTCCCCATGGGTGTCCCCGTCCTAGTGGCTGTCCCCGTCCCCAAGGTGACCCCATCCCCACAGTTGTCCTTGTCCCTAAGGGTGTCCCTGTCCCCAAGGGTGTCCCTGTCCACATGGGTGTCCCCGTCCCCATGGGTGTCCCTGTCCCCATAGGTGTCCCCATCCCCTTGGTTGTCCTTGTCCCTAAGGGTGTCCCTGTTCCCAAGGGTGTCCCTGTCCCCATGGGTGTCCCCATCCCCAAGGTGACCCCCATCCCCACAGTTGTCCTTGTCCCTAAGGGTGTCCTTGTCCCCAAGGGTGTCCTCGTCCCCACAGGTGTCCCCATCCTAGTGGGTGTCCCCGTCCCCATGGGTGTCCCCATCCCCAAGGTGACCCCCATCCCCACGGTTGTCCTTGTCCCTAGGGGTGTCCCTGTCCCCAAGGGTGTCCTTGTCCCCATGGGTGTCCCCAAGGGTGTCCCTGTCCCATGGGTGTCCCCATCCCCATGGGTGTCCCTGTTCCCATGGGCAACCCTAAGGGTGTCCCCGTCCCCGTGGGTGTCCCCATAGGTGTCCCCATCCCCACAGGTGTTCCCATGGGTGTCCCTGTCCCCAACCCCCCATTTCCCCACCCCCCGTGTCCCCACTCACCTGGGTGCCATGGTGTCTCTGGTGCCCACGGGGGTGGCCCGGAGCCGCTTTATCCCCTGGGACGGGGACAGGGACGGGGACAAGGGGGGGGGACGGGGGGGGCACCTCCCAGAGCCCCGGGGCGGTTCCGCCTCCGTTCCCACGGCCACTGGGGACACTGGGATGTACTGGGAGGGACTGGGGGAGCCAAAAGGGGCGGGGGGGGGGACACTAGGGTGTATTGGGGACACTGGGTGGGGGGGGAACTGTGAGGGACTGGGAGGACTGAAGGGGATGCTATGGGGGACTGGGACATACTGGGAGGGATTGGGGACACTGTGGGTGACACTGGAGGGCCGAATTGGGGCATATTGGGAGGTCTGGGGGACACTGGGATGTACTGGGAGGCACTGGGGACATGGGGGGGGGGAGTGGAACTGGGACATACTGGGGTGGACTGGGAGGACTGAAGGGGGTGCTATGGGGGACTGGGACATACTGGGAGGGACTGGGGACACTGGGGGTGACACTGGAGGGCCAAACTGGCACATATTGGGAGGGCTGGGGGACACTGAGATGTACTGGGAGGCACTGGGGACATGGGGGGGTGGGGGGAACTGGGACATACTGGGGCTACTGAGGATCACTGGGATGTACTGAAAGGACTGGGACATAATGAAAGAGGATGGGTTACTGGGGGGGAGAACACTGGGTGTGGACTGGGACAAACTGGGAGATAACTGGGGACACTGGGAATGAACTGGGACAATCTGGGGAATAACTGGGGCCACTGGGAGTCGACTGGGACAAACTGGAGGATAACTGGGACGTAGCTAGGACATCCTGGGGTTAACTGGGTTTGGGAACCGCGACGCCTTTGGAGGGGGGAGGTGGGAACCGGAGCCAACTGGGACATACTGGGAGGGACAGCGGTGGCCCGGGGCGATGCCAGCGGCGGTTCCCAGTGTCCCTCCTGGCACGGGGGAACGCATCCGGGATGGGGGGGGGGGACAGGGACACGTGGCCACCCCCCCCCCCCAGGGGACCCAGGTGCCACCCTCGTCCCCCCCCCCCTCAGGGGATCCACATGTCTGGGTGTCACCCCCCCAGGGGACCAAATTGTCACCCCCCAGGGGACCCAGGTGCCACCCCCCTCCCAGGGGGATGCAGGTGCCACCACCCCAAGGGACAAAGTTGTCACGCCCCCAGGGGACCCACGTGCCACCCCCCTCCAAGGGGACCCAGATGTCCGGGTGCCACCCCCCACCCCCCCAAGGGGGGGTGCCCCGGGGCCATGGGCAGGGAGGTGACAATGACGGGAGGTGACAATGACGTGGCCGTGACGGGAAATATTGACTGAGGGGGGGGACGGGGACACCTCGGGGGTGACAGGAGGTGCCTGGGGCACCGCAGGGCTGGCAGGGGACCCATGCATCCGGGTCCCCCCCTCCGCCCAACCCCCCTTCCCCGAGCCTGATGCTTTTTTCCTTTTTCTTTTTTTTTTTCCCCTTAATTTCAGCCATTTTATTGCAAAACAAAACCCTGTAGTTTGGGGGAGAAAAAAGGGGTTAAAAGCCAGCTTTTTGTTATGTTTTGTCTGGGCTGCGGTGGCCTCTGGCCTCGGCGGCCTCGGGGACGAGGCGTGACATTTCTCTTTTTCTGCGTCACTGGGTGAAAAAAAGGAGAAAAATCCACATTAATTAACCCTTTTTTCAGTTGTTTTGCCCATTTTCATTTTTTTTTACCCCCTTTTCTCTTTTTTTTCTCCTCTTTATTGCTTTCCCCCTCCTTCTAGGCTCTTTCCCGTCATTTTTCCCCCTTTTGGTGCTGATGAACTTAGCCATTCATTGTAAGCCCTGTAGGGCCTGATTCTGAGGGGAGAAAAGGGGATTTTTGTTAATATGGTCTACACCCTGTGGGGGTTTTCCTCGCATTAAATTTATGGGGAGTAAAAGGTGATTTTTGGTTAATGTGAAGGGGTGAACTGATGAACTGATGGACGAGGATCTAGTACTGTTAGTAGGATGAATGACAACTGCCTCTTTTTGTGTGAAACTGGTGGAAAAAAGGTGATTTTGGTAAATGTGAAGGGATGGGCTGATGAACAGCAGGCTGCTGACAACACCCCTGGAGATCTGCCTTGTGTGAAACTGGGGGAAAACCAAAGAATTTTGGTTAAAATGAAGGGGTTGACACCTCTTGGTGATGGCAGCCCACCTGGGTGCTTGAAAATGGTGGAAAAAAAAAAAGAAAAGGCAATTTTGCTTAATTTCACATGGATATCTTTTGGTGATAGGGATGTGGAGGATGGCAGCTGTGGGGACTTCCCTTGCAGCAAACTGGGGGAGAAAAGGCAGTTTTGGTTAGTCTGAAGGCTTGGGCTGATGGTGGGATGAAGGACAACTCATGTTGCTACTTCCTTCTACAAAAATTTGTAGAAAAAGGGACAACTTTGGTTAATCTGAAAGTTTTTGACCAACTGATGGACGCTTCTCCAAGATGGCGGCACTGAGGCCTACAAGGCCACAACCAGGCCGCAAAACACTACAAATATTCCCCCCGAATCGCCCCCAAAAAAGACTCCCCGCGCTGTCACCGCTCAGGGACGCTCACATGGGTGAAGTCAGGTGCTCTCCAGGCCTTCATCGCCGCCGCCATGTTGGCCACCAAACCCCCATCGGGGCCCCGGAGGTCATTGGCCGCGTCGGCGTCGTAGTTGCCGCACAGGCCGCAGAGGAGCTTGCTCAGCTCCTTGGGGACCATCACCGTCACCTCACCGGCAGGGCTGAGGCCGATGCGGACGGAGTTTTGGGAGAGCCACACGGTGTTCTCAGCCTCGTAGACGGTCAGCTGGTTGGAGATTTCAGCTGGGATGGAGGCTGGGACCCCGTTGACCTGAAGGAGAGAGAAGTGGGTAAAACACAACGCCTCAATGAGTTAGCCTCAAATTTCGGGGAGAAATAGATGGGGAATTGGTTTTCCCTCCCCACCATTCTTGGGGAGCCTAAAATAGGGTGAAATCCCTTATATTTGAGGTATTTTAGTTGAGCCATGTGGTGTTCTTGGCCTCAAAGCTGGTCAACCAGTTGGAGATTTTGGCCAGGATGGAGGCCGGGACCCCGTTCTGTTGACCTGAAGGAGAGAGAAGTGGGTAGAACACAACGCTGCGATGAGTTGGCCTCCAAATTTGGGTAGAAATAGTTGGGGAATTGGTTCTTCCCCTCTATCATAGTGGTAGAGCCCAAAATAGGGTGAAATCCCTCAATCTGAGGGTTTTTGGTTAAGCTATGTGGTGTTCTTGGCCTTGTAGGCAATGAGTTGGTCTCCAAATTTGGGAAGAAACAGGTGGGGAATTGGTTCTTCCACTCTATTATAGTGGGGGAGCCTAAAATAGGGTAAAATCCCTCAATTTGAGGGCTTTTAGTTGAGCCATGTGGTGTTGTCGGCATCATAGGTGGTCAACTGGTTGGAGATTTTGGCCAGGATGGAGTCCAGGACCCCCCAAATTGGTGGAAAAAAAGGCATTTTTGGTCCATATAAAGGGCTGGGCAGCTGCGTGGACATCTCTTGGTAGTGGGATGAAGGGCAACATGTGGCGGTCCTTCTCTTGTAATATTGGTGGAAAAAGACATTGATTTGGTTAAAATGGAGAGACAAACCAATGCATGGGCATCTTGTGATGAAGGATGGCACCCATGGGTGATTCTTCTGGAATAAATGAGTGGAAAGAAGGAAATTTGGGTTAAAATGAAGGGATGAGCTGAAGGATGAAGATCTCCTGATGATGGTGTGCTGAAGCCTTGCACGAAGCCGATGCCCCTTGCAAAATATCGATGGAAAACCCACCAAATTTGGTTCCAAAGAAGGGCTGGGCTGACACCGGGGGATTTTTATGGTGGATTCAACCTACCCAAATCTTCTTGTCCCTCTTGATGGTGATGAAAGATGAGCCGCCGAAGAAGTGGAGGGCCACCACGACCGGCCGGTCCTCATCCTCCCTGACGTCAGCCAAGAGCCGGAACCAGTGGGCATGGCCGGGGTTGCAAAGAGATGTCACCACGTAGCTGCCAGTGGCCATGGTGGCACTGGTGGCACCATCGAAGGAAGCGAAGCGGGTGGCAGGGACCAGGGTGCAGCGGCCGGGCTGCTCCACGCACCCACGGATGCCGTTGCGCGTGCCGCAGACTTGGCCAAAGGGGCAGCCGGCCGGCTGGCACAGCATGCCGCCCGCCGCCCGGCACGTGCAGCTCTCGCTGCAGTCTGCGGAGAGGATGGTCTCGGCGATCTGCGGGGCGGGAGAGGGGTGGTTAGGGTGGTAAAATCCTTTGGGGGGATTAAAAATGCAGCGTGCAGCGGGGTTCTGCCTTGCTAAGGGTGTAAAAGTGGGAGAAAGATGCATGCAAGCAGCTTTTCCCCTTGCAAAGGTTGAAAAAAGGGAAAAAAGGTGCATGCAACAGGGTTCTGACTTGCTAAGGGTGCAGAGAAAAGGAAAAATGCAGTTCACAATGGGGTTCTGCCTTGCAAAGGGTGTAAAAATGGAGGAAAGTTGCATGCAACAGGGTTCTGACTTTCTAAGGGTGCAAAAATGGGAGAAAGCTGCATGCAAGCAATTTTTTTCCCTTGCAAAGGGTGCAAAAAGGGAAAAAGGGAAAAAAGCTGCATGCAACAGGGTTCTGTCTTCCAAAGGTTGCAGGGAAAATGAAAGAAACACAGCATGTAGTAGGGTTCTGCCTTGCAAAGGATGCAAACACCCGCGGCGTGTGCAATGGTGCCAAGCTGCTCCTGCAAAATGCAAGCACCCACCGGGTGTGCAATTCTGCAAACTCTCCCTTTGCAAGGATGCAAACACCCTCAGCACGTGCAACGGTGCAAAGCCGCCCGTGCAAGCACCCAGCAGCACCCACCTCGAAGAAGCGGCCGCGGTGCATGCACCCGCAGGACTCCATGGGGACGCACTCGCCCCCGTTGAAGACGAAACCCTCATCGCACTGGCAGCCCTCGAAGCACTTGTTAGTGGTGCATCTGCTGCCGGTGGAGAGGCTGGCGCACGTCCGGTCACAAGTGCGGGCGCAGAGCTCGTAGTGGCTGTCAGGAGGGCAGGAGAGCGCTGGCGGATAGAAAAACAGAAAGAAAAGCACCAAGTTTGCTATTTCTTGCTTATTTTCTCCTTCTCTCCCCACAAAAATACCCAAATGTGTTGCAAAAGTTGTTGCAAGAATAGTGTCCAAAAGATGGGGCTGCATGCGGACTGCTTCTCCCTAGCAAAAGCTTCCCCCAAATTCCATGCAAGGTGTTTTCCCTTTGCAAATTTTTCTAAATACCAAAAAAATATTGATGCAACCACTTCCCCCTCCCCCTTGCAAAAGTTTGCAGGCCTGAAGAACTGCTGCATGCAACTGCTCGACTGCTTGTAGGGATTTAAAATTGCTGCATGCGATTGCTTTCCCCATGCAAAAAACAGCAAAAGTAAATTTACATTGCTGCATGCAAACAGGAACCCCTGCAACGGCTTCCACTCTTGCAAAAATGCAGTCACTGCTGCATGCAACTGCTTGCAAACTCTGCAGTACTAAACTGCTGCATGCAAGTGATTTCATTCTTGCAAACTCTGCAGAACTGGTGCATGTAACCATGTGCAAAACAGGGAACTAAACTGCTGCTGCATGCAACTGCTCACATTCTTAGAAAAGTGCAAGCACCTCTGCAAACAACAGTGCACAAACTCCGCAGAACTGCCGCACGCAGCTGCGTGCAAACCGTGGAATTAAACTGCTGGTGCATGCAACTGCTGGCACTCAGAAATGCAAGCACCACTGCATGCAGCCATGTGCAAACTCTGCAAAACTGCTGCATGCAACTGCACGCTGCAGAACAAGTGTACGCAATCGTGTGCAATCTCTGCAGAAAAAGTGCATGCAATCACGTGCAAACCACGAAACTAAACTGCTGCTGCATGCAACGGCTCCCCCCCCTTACAGAACCGCCTCCCCGCTTCCTGCAGCCTCCCCTCCGTCCACTCACGGCACTTGGCTGCTTCCCTCCACTCCTGCAGCTCCCCGCCGGCGGCCTGGCAGGCGGCGGCGTAGGCCTGCAAGATCCTGCACAGCTCCGCGCCTTCCGCCTTGCCGCACCCTTCCTGCGCGCAGCTCGCCGCGTGCTCCCAGGGCGCCACCGCCTTGTGGCACCCCCCGAAAGGCCCCGTCTCGTCCTCCAGCAACCCGCAGAGCTCGGGTTTGCTTTGGGGACAGGGTTCCAGCTGCGAGCCGTGCGTGCAACCCCTGACGGGGATGCCCCAGCTGTCCCCCAGCTGCTCCGGGCTGGCGGCGTCGTTGGCTGTGTCGCCGTCGAAGTTGCCGCAGAGGCCGCCGGTGTGGTGCCGGTAGGAGGCGGGGAGGGTGAGCAGCACGTAGGAGATGCTGTCGTAGAGCAGCTTGAGGCCCCCCTGCGCCCGCAGCACCTGGTGGGCGCCCTCCTGCATCACCGTCACCGCGCCCCCCGCCAGCGTCAGGGGCAGGAGGTGACGCTCGCCATCCACCTGCAGGGGGGGAGAAAAGGGGTGTCAGGGTGAGCACCCAGAGGAATGAAGGGGTTTGGGGTGGTCTGCAGCTTGAAATGGGGTTGCCGGTAAGGGTGGGGTGCAGATAAAGTGGGGGTTGCATCTTCTGCAACCTGAAATGGGGTTGCAGGTAAAATAGGGTTTGCATTTAAAACAGGGTTTCCATGCTCTGCAACCTAAAATGGGGTTGCAGCTAAAGTGGGGATTACATCCTCTTCTCTGCAACCTAAAACGGGGTTTGCATTTAAAATAGGTTTGCATTTAAAAGGGAGTTTGCATTTAAAACGGGGTGTGCATGCTCTGCAGCCTGAAATGGGGTTGCACCCAGAACAGGGCTGCAAGAGCACTGCAAGCCCAAGCAGCACCCTCGGGTGCACGCACAGTGGGGACATGATGCACGAGTTCTCCACCTCCAAGCAACACCTTTGGGTGCACGCACGATCAGGACAGGGTGCAGGAGCCAAACCAGCACCCTCGGGTGCACGCATGCCACTTGCACAACGAGGACCCCTTGCAGCAACTCCGGCCCCTCACCTTCACCTCCCACTGCTTCCCCTGGCTCATGCTGATGGTGATGCCGTGCACGGTGATCAGCAGCTGCTGGGTGAGCGGCTCCGGCCCTCTGTGGTCCTTCTGCACCCGCACTATGAAGGGCACCAGCTCCACCTCGGGGCCGGCAGCTTCGGCCGCCGCCAGCGTGTAGGTGCAGGAGCCAGCAAAACGCAGCATGTGCCCGTCGAAGGTGCGGAAAGAAGTGGCACCCAGCACCTCGCAGCGCCCGCAGGTGCTGGGATAGCAGCCCCGCACGCCGTCCTGCACCGTGCACGTTTCTCCCTCGCCGCAGCTCGCCTCTTTGCACTCCACCTCCCCGTTCTCTTTGCAGGTGCAACGCTCGCTGCACCGCGGGCAGGAGAAGAACTCCTCGCCCCGCTGGTAGTAGCGGCCGTCGTGCAAGCAGCCGCAGCGGGCCAGGGGGACGCAGCGGTCGCCGCTCTGCAGGAAGCCAGCATCGCAGAAGCAGCCCTCGGTGCACGGGGCCGATTCGTCGCAGCCTTCAACCTCCGCCTGGCCGTGGCACGTGGCTGGGCAGGCCGAGCCGCAGAGCTCGTAGTGCTGGTTCGGGGGGCAGACGGGGCCTGCAGGAGGGTGAGATGGGTGCAGGGTCCTACCTCTGTCTGTGCCCAAATCCCTCCATGCAATTCCAAATCCCTGCAGAAATGCGATCCCAAATCCCTTCCTGCAATTCCAAAACCCTCCAGAAGTGTGAGCCCAAATCCCTCCCTGCAATTCCAACCCCCTGCAATAATGAAAGCCCCAAATCCCTTCCTGCAATCCCCAAACTTTGCAGAAATGTGACCCCAAATCCCTTCCTGCAATTCCAAAACACTCCAGAAATGCAAGCCCAAATCCCCCCCTGCAATCCCCGAAGCCTCCAGAAGTGTGAGCCCAAATCCCTCCCTGCAATTCCAAACCCCTGCAAAAATGCAAGCCCCAAATCCCTTCCTGCAATCCCCAAACCTTGCAGAAATGGGACCCCAAATCCCTTCTTGCAATTCCAAAACACTCCAGAAATGCAAGCCCAAATCCCTCCCTGCAATCCCTGAAGCCTGCAGAAATGTAAACCCAAATCCCTTCCTGCAGTTCCAAACCCCTGCAGAAATGCAAACCCAAATTCCTTCCTGCAATCCCCAAACCTTGCAGACATGTGACCCCAAATTCCTTCATGCAATTCCAAAACACTCCAGAAATGAGCCCGAATCCCTTTCTACAATTCCCAAACCCTGCAGAAATGTGAGCCCAACTCCCTTACTGCAGTTCCACATCCCTGCAGAAATGTAAGCCCAAATTCCTTCATGCAATTCCAAGACCCTGCTGAAATGCAAGCCCCAAATCCCTCCCTGCAATTCCAAACGCCTGCAGAAATGCAAACCCAAATCCCTTCCTGCAATTCTAAAACCCTACAGGAATGCAAACCCAAATTCCTTCATGCAATTCCAAATCGCTGCAGAAATGTGAGCCCCAAATCCCTTCTTGCAATTCCAAAACATTCCAGAAATGCAAGCCCCAAAGCCCTCCTGCAATCCCCAAACCTTGCAGAAATGCAAACCCAAATCCCTTCCTGCAATTCTAAAACCCTGCAGAATTGTGAGCCCAAATTTCTTCCTGCAGTTCCCAAATCCTGCAGAAATGTGAGCCCAAATCATGCATGCAAACCCCAGGCTTTTCATGTAGACCCCAACTCCCTTTGTGCATGCAAACCCAGCTGCCTCCGTGCATGCACACCCCAATTTCTCCATGCAAACCCAAACCCCTCCATGCATGCACGCCCCAATTTCTCCATGCAAACCCAACACCCTCCATGCATGCACACCCCAAAAGCCTCCTTGCAACCCCCCAATGCAACCCCAGTGGATCTCCCCGCACCGAGCCCCACGTACTGCAGAAGGCGGCCGTGCGCCACTGCTCGACACGAATCCCCTGGCTCTGGCAGGCGGTGACGTAGGCACTGATGGCACTGCAGACAGCTTCCTGGTGCCCCTTGTAGAAACAAGTGTCAAAGAGGCAATCGTCAAAGTATGGGGCCGGGTCGATGGTGCTGTGACAGGCGGCGAAGGGTCCTTGCTTCTTCACCAGGACCCCGCAGTGCTTGTCGCCGCGGTAGGCACGCTTCTCCGCTTCGGTGCAAACTTGGCAATCCTTGGTGCAACCGGCAGAGCAGCCGGGGACATCGGCCACCTTCCAGGAGTCGGCGAATTGGATTTCGTCCGTGGCCGAGCTGCCGTCGGGCAAAGCGAAGTCGTCCTCGGGGTTTCCGTCAGCGTTGCCGCAGAGGCCGCAGACGGACCGTGAGTAGGTGCTGGGGAGGATGACCCTGGCGTAGCTGTGCCAGTCGAAGGTGGCGATGACATCAAAGTCGGTCTTGATGAAGCCGTGGACGCCGCTGATGTAGGCACGGAGCTGGTTGCCGTGGGTGAAGGGCAGATCCACCAGGATCCCGTTGACCTGGAAGGGGAGCGGAGGGGCAGCAGGACGCCATGCGATGGGCGTGCAACCTGCCCAGATGTCATGCAACGAGCTTGAGATCCAACTGGATGTCTCACGATGACCTTGCAGTTCAATTGGACACTGTGCAACCGTGGCCAGTTGTCTCCTGACGCCCTCGGCACCCAACTGGACGCCTCCCGATGCCCTCAGCACCCAACTGGACGCCTCCCAACACCCTCACGCCATACAACGAGCTTGAAACCCAACCGGACGCCTCCCAACACCCTCACGCCATACAACGAGCTTGCAACCCAACCGGATGCCATGCACCAGGCTTGTATGATGTCTAGTTGGATTTCTATGACCTTGCAACCCACACAAGGAGCCTGCAAGCTGCCCAGGTGCCATGCAAGGAGTTTGCAACCCAACCAGATGCCTTGCTACAACTGGATGCCTCCCCCCCCCCCTACCTTGAGCTTCTGGGGGTCTGCTTGGCTGAGGCTGAGGGTCATGTTGTAGACCTTCAAGATGACCTCCTTGGTGTAGGAGACCACACGGCTGCCCCGGTTGTTGTTCTCCACGGTGACCATGAAGGGGACAAGGGTGGGGTCTTCGGAGCAGAGGGCAGCAAACTGGTAGACGCAGGTGCCCATGAAGTCGTAGCGGCGCCCGTCGAAGGTGGTGTAATGGGGGTCCCCGGTGGCCACGCAGACAGAGCGACCCTTGGCCACGCACCGCCGCACGCCCTTCACCACGGTGCACTGCTCGCCCGCCTTGCAGCTGGCCTCCTTGCACACCACCATGCCCAAACCCGGGTCGCACCTGCACTGGGAATGGCAGGTCTCGTCGTCCCAAAACTCCTCGCCGGGTTGGTAGTAGCGACCATCGCGGGTGCAACCGCAGTCGGCCACTGCCACGCACTGGCCACCGCTGAGGACGTAGCCCTGGTTGCAAGCACAGGTCTCCACGCAGGGCTGGGTGCAAGAGGCGGGTGCGTCCCGGTTGGTGCAGGTGGCCGGGCAGGCGTTGCCACAAGCTTCATAGTGGCTGTTTTCTGGGCAGGGTAACGCTGCAGGAGGAAGGGGGGCAATTAGCTGATGAGCGGGTGGGAATGCAGCAGGGTTGCATGCATTGCAAAGTGTTATGTGCACCATTTTGCATGCAACATCCCAAGGATGAACATTGCACCTTGCGAATGCACCAAGCATTTTGCATGCAACATCCTGCAGATGTTGCAGCACGTAAATGCATGCAGCACTTTGCACGCAGCATCCTGCAGATGGATATTGCTCCGTGCAAATGCAATGAGCAGTTTGCAGGCAGTGTCCTGAGGATATTGCAAAATGCTCACTGCATTTGCATGGTGCAATACCCATTCGGGGATGCTGCATGCAAGCACCTTGACTACTTTGCACGCGGTCTCCTGGGGATTGATATTGCATTGTGTGAGCATGCTTCGCATGCAACCCTCCCTGGATGGCTAACTTCTGCAAATGCACCAATTATTTTGCACACGCCACCCCAAAGCTAAATATTCCCCTCTGCAAACTCGCCAAGCACCTTACATGCATCATCCCATGCCAGATATTCCCCCTAGTTTGCAAAACCACATTGGCAAGGAGGAAGCCCATTGCTCACAGCAGCCTGATGGTGTCCTCCAGTCGTGCACCACGGCCCCTTGCTTTTTGCAGGTGGATGCATAAGCTTCCAGTGTCTTGCAGAGGATGCTTTTTGCCCCATCGTTCATGCACACGTCATAGAGGCAGTTGCGGAAGAAATCCCTGGGTTTGACAACATCGTGGCAAGCCTTGAAGGGCCCCTGGAAGCTTTTTTTGATCAGGCCACAATACTGGTTGCCACTATACAACTCCTTCTTCTCCTCCTCGCACACGGGGCAGTCGCCTTCACAGAAATCCCAGCAAAACGGGTCGTCGTCGGGGACTTTCCAGCCCTTGGCCCAATCCACGATGGAGGCGATGAGGTCGCCGCTCTGCTGGGGGATGTCGTCCTCCGGCTTGAGGTTGAAGTTGCCACAGAGGCCGCAGGTGTGCTTGTAATAGCTGCTGGGGAGCTCGACGAGCAGGTACCAGTTCCAGTCGTACGTCACCCGGAGGCCGAAATTGGTCTCCAGCACGGCATTGAGCCCGCTCTGGAAGAGCTCCAGCCTGCCGTCCTCCAGGCTCACCGGGAGCAGGGTCAGCACCCCGTTCACCTAGGGATGGGGAGCATTACATGTGAGCGTGGTGCATGGATCTGCGTGCTCCTGGGGCATGCAATTATTTTGCATCCACATGCAATTACTTCTGTTGAGCTTTGCCTTACCCAATTTACACACACCAGCTGCTATCGCAAACCTCCTGGAGGTGTCCCATGTGCTTTGAGGTTTCTTGCACACCTTTTGGCTTCCCCAGGGGGCAGAAAACCACCCCACATTGCCCCATGTGGGGCAGCGCATTCCCCTTCTACCCCAACGTTTCAAAACTTCACATTTTGGCTTGACAGATTCAGCCAAAAATAACGGTGGCCTTGATGGAACACATGGAGATGTTAGCCATGATGGAAGAAGAGATGGGTGGGAAAGGAGGTGGGGATGAGATAGGTGGGAAAGGAGATGGAGAAAGGCCAATCCTGCCTGTTTTAAGCCAACTCACCCTAATTTTGCCCACTTCCTTCTGACGGATGGAGATTTGTTGGCCATAGACCTCAATGTTGGCCAAGTTGATGTAGGAGACAGATTTCACCCCGCCTCGGATGTTGTTCTTGGCCTCCACCTTGAAGGGCACCAACTTGGAGTCGTTCCCACAGGATTCAGCCATGGTGTAGGTGCAGGTGCCTTGGAAGTCGAAATCGCGCCCGTCGAAGGTGTGGTAGTGGGGGTCACCCCAACCCCAGCAGGTGGCCACCAGGGATGGGACACACTTGGCCTGGCCATCCTCAAATTTGCACGTCTCCTTGGGCCGGCACTGAAGGGCTTTGCAGGGGTCTAGAAGGAGAAGAAATGTCCATGGGGGATGTTCTGGTGAGGAGCACATCCCATGTCATCACGCAGACAAAGCGTCTTCACTGGCCTTGAGGTCCACCAAGCATCCTCTGCTCCCCCTTGGGCTTTAAGAGGGGCTCAGCAGCTCTGAGATGCAAATCAGAGCACAATAATCCGCCCCTGAGCCCAAGTCCCCCCCTTTTCAGCTGTCTCTCCCCCCATTTCACGAGGAAAAGGATCAAGATTGGGTTCATCCTTACCCAAGATCCCTCCTGCCCTTCAAGAAGGTGCCACCACCATGGTTAGAATTGGACATTTGGGTAGACCCAAAGCAAAGAGGTTGCTTTGCTGGAGCCTTTTATTTCTCCAGAATCATTCCACCACTTTCCTGACCATCTCAGTGTTGAGATGGGATCTGTGTCCTCCATCTCCCCTTGCTGTAGGGTTCCCACCTCAGCCTGCACCTTCATCCACACATCCCAGCCAGCCCCAGGATCTTCTCTGGCTCAGAGATCCCTTTCTCCCCAGCTCATACAACCCCGTTTTTCCTTACTTTGGTTGATGCAACCCAAGACCCCATCCCGAATTTCACAGGTTTCATCATCACTGCATCCGTGGCTCTCGCAGGTCAAACCCTTCCCAGGGATGCACGTGCAACGCGACTGGCAGTTCTCGTTCACGACCAACTCATGGGGCTGCAGGGCGAGAGGTTGCAAACGTTGAGATGAGAAGCACAAACCATTAGGAGTAAATGCATAAAAATGTGGAAATAAAACCCAGGGACCAGATCCTTAATCCACCCATTATTAGAAAAACCGCCTCCGTCTTAGAAAAAACCTCTGTTCTATTTATCCGTTTATTTTTGCTCCAAAAGGAGCTGATTTTGGGTGATTAAGATATTTAGAAAAATGTGGAAAGTGCAGGAACTCAATGTTTCTTCCACGTTCTCCTGCAGAGAGAAAAATCAGGTCATCTGAGGCATGGAAGTGTGCTCTTTTTTTGGTCTTAATGTGCTCAAAAGGGGGAAAAATGCATTGAGATCTACTGGAGCAAATACGCAGCTTGCAAAAGGCAAAATTGCTGAAGGATGTCTTGTTTTTGTTGCAAGGAAGGGGTCTGGGAAAGAAGCAAAAAACCATCTGCCTTCTTTCACCTTCCCTAAAGGAAAAATATATTATTTAGCACCTTCAGCTGTGGAATGCATCGCATCTATCTACAGGCATCCACGGCTGTGCTAGCACTTTTATGCCAAGTGATGAAAAGATGTGAAAATGCCTCAGATTTCTTCATAACAAAGAGCAGAATCACTTGGCAGATGGAAGATTTTGTCTTTTTCTTTTTGCAAGGTTCTTTGTGTCATGCACACATTGCCTTTGAAGGTCCTTGCTTGCACTAGGTTGTTACACAAGTGGGAAGAATAAAACCCAAATAAAATTGATTAAGAAAACCCAAAGTCTCCCAGCCTCAAGACATGACTACCTTGTAATATATCCCGTCCACAAAACATCCACATTTGTCCTTGGGGACACAGGCGTTCCCATCAAAGGTGTACCCTTCGTCGCAGCGGCAGCCTTCGGTGCATTTTTTGGGGCATTTGGAGGCATCCACGAGCCCCACGCAGCTTTTGCTGCAGAGGTTGGCGCACAGGGAGTAGCTGCTGTTGGCCGGGCAACTCAAGGCTGGAAGGAAAAGGATGATTGTCCCCAAACTGAAGGTTGGGCAGCCCACAATTGCACCCGAGGGAGACGGTGGAGCCCCAACATTAATGAAAATCCACCCCTTTGATGCTTGTGTTTGCTTTTCCTATTTGTTCCCAAGGGGAGCCAAAATCCACCCCATTGAGGGTGAATGAAAAAAGCCAACACAAGCATCAATACCAATTAAAAAAAAAAAAATCAATCTTATTGGCATTGCAAAGTCTATTCCCACTTACTCAAAGCACCGATCAAAAACAGGCCCCATCACATTGTTTTTTTCCCCCCAGAATTTTCATGTCGCCATCATCATTCCACCCCAACACCACCGTTTGCATCTCCCCACTCTTTGATGGTGCTTCAGCTCTCAAGACGTTGTCCCTCTGAATTTATTTTTCAATTCATCCCAACAGGGCATGGATTCTGGACCGGGGAGGAAGTTTCCCACCTGTGACCCCCACTTACGGCAGAAGGAAGGTTTCCTCCATGCCTCGATGGTGACGCCAGCATCTTGGCAGGTGGATACGTAGCTCTGGATGCTCTGGCAGAGGACGTTGGTGTTGCCTTCGGTGAGGCAGAGGTCATGGATGCAGGCGTGGAAATACGGGGCTGGGCTGATGGTGTTGTAGCAGGAGGAAAAGGGGCCCTCAGGGACCACGAGGACACCACAGTAGTTGGGTTTCTGGAAGACCTCCTCCTTCTCCTCCGTGCAGACCGGGCAGTCGTCTTTGGAGCAGTCGTCACTGCAAGCTACCTCGGGTGTTTTCCAGGCAGAGCCAAAGGCGGTCACATCGGGGGCGTTGTGGCCATCGGGGAGGAGATGATCATCATCTTGTTGCCCGTTGTTGTTGCCGCAGAGCCCACAGAGGTGGCCCTTGTAGCTCTGGGGAGCTGTGACCAACACGTGGTGGAGGAGGTCGTAGTGTACAACGAGGCCAAAGTCGGTCTGAAGAAGGACGCCCATCCCATGTTGGTGCACCTGGACCCGTCCCTCGCTCAGGATGGCCGGGAGGTTGTAGAATATTGAGTCCACCTGGGACAGAGAGAGAAATCCCATGGTGAGCCTCAGGGAGGAGGACACGGGGGTAGGAGCAAAAAACATTGGGGGAGGCACCTTCCAACCAATGTTTTTATGAATTTATGGCTCCCAGTTTGCAACTGGAAGGGGAAGTGGGGATGAAAATGGCTTTCTGTTGGACATAAATGTAAGTTCTTCTCTCCATCAAGGAAAAATGTTTGGATCTCTTGTGTTCGCACCCAAAAAGTGGTGAACCCCAAAATATGGCCTTACTTGGACCATTCAGTTCTTGCTTCATGGCAAAGTCAACACCAGCCTGTAGACTTTGACACCAGCTTGCAACCAAGAAGAGGCTGAGCATGAAGCACAACTATACCAGGGCGTCCCCTCTATCTTGATGCCAAAGTCAATGTTAGGCTGTAGACTTTGTCACCAGCATGTTTGCACCCATGTTGGGCCACCAACTACCTCCTTACCATGACTGTTCCTGTCTTGCCTCGTGCCATGGTCAATGTGAGTCCGTAGACTTCAACGGACAATGCTTGGATGGTGGAGACCTTCCTTTTCTGCCGGGCATCCTTCTCGATTTTCACAACAAAGGACTTGACGTTGTCGTCGCCGGCACAGGTCTCGGTGAGGATGTAGGAGCAGGTGCCAGGGATTTCGAAGGCCAACCCATCGAAGGACACATAGCTGCGGTCGCCGGTGACCACACAGGTCCCAAGGGTGGCAGATTGGCACTGGGTGACACCGTTGACAACTTTGCATTCGGTCTCATCGGTGTCAGGAACTTCTTCGCAGAGCACAGAGCCGTTGTCCTGGCACCGGCATTTCTCCTGCTTGGTGGGGTGGAAAGTCTCCCCCAGCTTGTAGTAGAAGTCCTGGTAGAGGCATCCGCACTGGGCCATGGGGACGCACTCATCGCCACTGAGCGCGAAGCCCTCGTTGCACACGCAGTCCTCCTTGCAGTGCTCGGAGCACTTCACCGAGGTGTAAATGCTGCTGCACATCTGGCTACAGGTCTGGGAGCAGAGCTCGTAGTGGCTGTTTGCAGGACACGAAATACCTGCCACAAGACAAGGGGGATCGTTAGGAGCAAGGAAACTACGGGCCAGATCCAAGAGGTTTCCTCTAACTGGAGAGAGTTGGGCCCAGAGATGAGGTTTGCCAGAAGCAGGCTTTTTTCATCCAATTGCTTCATGGTTAAATCTCATCTCTTGCTTGCTGTGGACATGAGGGAAGAGATGACCATAAGGGAGGTCTCAACCCTTTTAGGTGGTGTTTTAAACCCCTGAACTGTCCATTTTTTCCCCCATTATTCCCTCAAGCAACACAATTGCTACCACGTTAGGTTCCTAATTGGGTTTCAACACCAGTTCCTCTCCCTTAATACAGAGATTTTTGGTGCATTTTATAAAGATTTGACCTCTAAGCAACCCAGGCAATTAGCCTCAACTCTCATTTTAGCCAAGAATTGGTGCTTATTGGGACCAAATCATTTGCCCACCATAGCTGGATGAGGGTGTGCATTGGCTGTAGACAGTGACAATGGGTCCAAGCTAGACTTTGGGTGGGATAAAACACCAAGTGAGACCTCTGGTTCATCCCCATATAGGTTTTTTCCCAGGACTGGGGCTCCCTCTGATGCTCACAACCCTTTGTGAAACAAAACAAAAGAAAAAACCCTCCAATTGTCCCAGCTTACTGCAGAAATCGTCCGTCCTCCAACTCCCAATGGTGACGCCGGCGGCTTGGCAGGTGGCGGCGTAGTGGCTGATCTGCTGGCACACCACAGCTTCCTGGTCTGGGAAGAGGCAAAAATCGTGCACGCAGTTTTGGACGTAATTGAAGGGGTCCACCAGAGCATGGCAGGCTGTGAAGGGCCCGTCCACTTTCGAGATGAGCCCACAACCGTTCTCTGCGACCTCCTGCTGCCTCATGGCCTCCATCAGGGTGGGGCATTGCTCCTGCGACAGCTCCATGCAACCTGGGACGTCAGCCACCTTCCAGCTCTGCCCAAGGTCATCAGGGTTTAGTGTCGTTTGACCGTTCTTCATCATCATGTCGTCACTCGTGTCCCCGTTGTAGTTCCCGCAGAGGCCACATAGGGCATCTGCATAAGTGCCAGGCACCACCACGGTGATTTGGCTCTGCCAGTCGTAGGTGACAGTGAGGCCGAAGTCGGTCTCCACCACCGCGTCCTGCCCACCTCTGTAGACAGAGATCTTCCTCTTGTGGTGGTATGGTAAGTTGGCCAATTGGTTGTTGACCTGGGGGCAAAAGCAAAAAAAAATAAATAAAAAATTAAAAAAAATCTACATCCATCTGTAAAGACAAGTTGTGTTTTCATGCCACCCCAGATGCCTGCAATTTGGTCTCCATCTAAAGCACTCAAGTAATTTAGAAGACTTTCCAGATTTAATCATCTGCCCCAAACAGAGATGCCCACCATCTTTGAGATAAACAGTGCCTTGGCTTATCACATACTGACCTCCTGGTTCAGGTGAAGACCTTTCAATGAAGGCCTAATATTTAGGCAATTAAATCTTGATTAATGCAGGGCAAGCAGACCTGGTAGCTCTGGATATCAGCAGCATGGTTGGAGAAGAATATTCAGCATTATCCAATATGGGGGGAAAAAATGAGGCATGAAGGTGGAAGAGTAAAAATGGGAAAAGGAGGCTGGGATGAGGAGCAAGAAGTGAATGTAGAAACAGAATCAAGTTTGTTAAACTCACAGTGATTTTGTTGGGGTCCTTCTGGCTGATCACAATGCTTTTCCCATAGACTTTGATCTTCACGAGAGCGATGGAGGACAGAAGTTGGTCATCCTGGTGGCCGTTCTGCACCAGCACCTGGAAATCCACCAGGTCTTGGCTCTTCTTGCACAACCCGGTGAACTGGTAGACGCACGTGCCCTGGAAGATGAACCTCCCGCCGTCAAAGTCCTTGTAGTGAGTGGTGCCATACGCCGTGCAGTTCCCATAGCTCGTGGGGTAGCAATCCTGGATGCCCTGCTCCACCCGGCACTCTTTCTGGGCATGGCAGCTGGCCTTGCGGCATACGGCCGTCCGCGTGGCCACATCGCAAACGCAACGTTTCGTGCAGGTGCTGTCGCCCCAAAACTCCTCGCCAAGGCCGTGCAGGCGGCCCTCGAAGACGCAGCCACACTCGGCCTGGGGGATGCACTTGCCAGCGTCCAACACGAAGCCCTCCTGGCACTCGCAGGTCTCCACGCAGGTCGAGGCACCGCAGTCGGCCGGCATTGCAGCATTGTTGCAGGTAGCGGGGCAGGCGCTGCCACAAGACCTGTAGTTGCTGTTCTCAGGGCAGGACAGAGCTGTTGAAGGGACAGGACACCGTGGTTGCAATGGGGGGGTTGCTCCTTGGCAGTAAGGAAGTGAAGCAGAATGCTAAGAGTATCTACGTGGACTTTTGGTAGCCTCCCATGGGCTTCCTGGAGCCCCCGTGGACTTTATGGGCTTTCTGCATGGACTTTTGGGAGCCCACATGGAATTTATGGGCTTTTTGTGGGGATTTTTGGGAGCCCCTGTGGACTTTATGGGCTTTCTGCCTGGTCTTCTGGGAGCCTCTATGGGGACTTGCCTTAATAACTTTTTCTAGCCCTCTTTTCATGGAGCTCACAGCTTTTTCAGGCACAATATCATGCAGCCTAATTCAAAGTGACCCACTTCAGAGGGTCAACCATCCCCATTGGTGCAATTTCCCTTTCATACCCCTTCTGTGCCCATTCCAGCCCCATCTCACCTTAATTCCGCCCACCCTAATTAGCACCATGGCACCTTGCTCGCCCAAAGGGAGGATTTTCTGCCAACCAGGAGCTACTCACGACAATGCGCTGGCGTCCTCCAGTCATCCACAATGATTCCCTCTTCCCGGCAGTCATCTGCATAGGCTTTCAGGGCTTGGCACAGCATGGTATGGAGCCCGTTGTTGACACAGAGGTCATAGACGCAGTTGTCCAGGTAATTCTTGGGGTTGATGGCAGCGTGGCAGCGCTGGAAGGGCCCCGGGCTTTGGCTGAGCAACCCGCACAATCCCTCCACCTTGTACTTCTTCGCCTCATCCTGTGGGCACTGCTTGCAGTCGCCGATGCAGCTGTCGAAACAGTGGCTGCTCTCATCGAACACCTTCCAGCCCTGGCCCAGATCCACGGTGTTCTGAGCTGCATCCCCGTTGGGCAGGAGAACATCGTCTTGGGGGTTGCCATTGCTGTTGCCACACATCCCGCACACTTTGTTGGCCAGCACACTGGGGATCTTCACCACCAAGTGGTCATCCCAGTCGTACAGGACCTTCAGCAGGAAGCCGGTTTTAATCAGGACGGACCTGCCCTTCTGCTGCAGCTGGAGCTTCCCTTGGGCGAGGGAGATGGGGAGGCGGGAGTAGTGGTTGTTCACCTGGAAGGGAAATAAATCAGATGCAAGGTGAGAAATGAGATATGTTGAATTTCGAGGTGTTTTCTTGCAAGTTGTGAGCCTCAAATTCAGCATAAAATATGAAAAAAGAGCATTTCCCCTCCACTTCACCATCCCCAATTTTCCCCTCTCCTTGTGCAGAAATTTGGTGATCAGCCAAGGACAACAAAACCCAGGTGGGATCAAGGCAACACCTTTTCCTTCAAGAGATGTGAAAATGACATTGGTTCCACCCACACTAGGGCCAAGGTGGCAAAGGCAATTTTCCTGCCACGCAGGAAATGCCCGCATGGTAGCATCACCTACACAGGAAATATGTTATTCTAGTGAAACACCAAGATATTTCTTTGGATTTCTTAATTTTTTCCATACGTACCCTCACAAACCCGTCCTCGGACCTGACCACAGTAATGGTAATGTTGTAGACGTGGACGATCACGACACTGACATAGGAGACTTTTGGGTTACCCCTGTGCTCGTTTTTGGCCTCGACGCTGAAGATGGGCAGGTCCGGGTCTTCATCGCAGCTCTTGGTCATGGTGTAGGTGCACGTTCCCATGAAATCAAAGGTTTTCCCATCAAAGGTAAGGTAGTGAGGATCGCCGGTGGCCCAGCAGGTTGAGAATGTTTCCTGGATGCACGTGGGCACTCCTTCCACCATCTTGCACCTCTGCTGCTCACTGCAGACGATGTCGGCACAGGAAAGCATGGAATAAGTTGCTGAGAAAGAAAATAGATTGTAAGGAAAAGCAGCAGCATCCATGAGAAAAGCCAGTGGTCTGCAAGGTACAACGGCAGGAACAAAGCACGGAAGGGTCAGTAGGTTGGAGGCCAGTAATTAGTGCAATACCCCAAGGGTTAATACCAGGTCCAGTCCTGTTTAATATCTTCATATTAATATGAAGATATTAATAATATTAATGAAGATATGAATCATTACACCTGGAGGATGGGACAGAGCATCCCCCAGGCACAGGAACACAACGGGTTCTAGGTGAACATCAGGAAGAACATCATTGTGCAGGTGATGGAGCACTGGCTCCAACCCAGTAAGGTGGTGGAGTCTCCTCCTTGGAGGATCTTCAACAGCCACCTGGATGTGATCCTGGGTGACCTGCTTGAGCGTGGGTTGGACCAGTTGGCCTCCAGAGGTCAACCTCAACCACTCTGTGGTTCCACAGAGCAAGAAGCCACCATCTCACGGCCACATAACCATGCGTTGAGCCCTACTTACGCGTGGCACAAAGGCCGGTGAAGCCAAAGCCTCTGTAACTGTGGAAGCCAAAGACCAGTAGCCCAAAGGTTGCAGGGTGGTGCTCGGTGCTCTGGATCTCGGATGTCTTGCTGATGCTGAGCATGGTCCAGGAGAAGTCCGAGCCGGGAACTTCTTGCCACGAGCTCTTCAATGTCTTCTGGTTGACAGTGATGGAGCGTGTGTCCGTGTTCCTGGCGATGATGAGCGCATAGTTCTTGTAGTCGTTCAGGCTGTTGACCCAGTAGGACGGGCAATAGCTGACGATGGGTGGGATGTTGAGTAGGAAAGGGTCTTGCCTCAGTGAGCCTTTTCTGGCACCGGTGAAGAAGAAAACCACCTGAATTGCAGCCGAAGAGCTCACGTAGAATGGTGAATTTTGACTCGTCTCAAATTTGTAGACCTCGCCGGCCAAGATGTCCTTTCTGGAAGGTGAATGATCCAAGTGGTAGGAAATGGAGGTCCTCTCAGCCGCCACAACATAGACATAATCGTGGACCTTCTGCAGGGGGTTGGGGGGGACGATGTAGGTGTACCCCCACGCGGTGACTGGCAGGAGCTGCTCCACCACGTAGTCACAGTCTGTGCGTATCTTCACGCAGGTGTGTCCGCTGAGGACGGCCACGACGTTGTCCGATGTGATCTTGGTGCCCGACAGATCATCGTCGCTTTGCAGCTGCAAGCTCTGGTACGGGTCCAAGGAGATGCGGAGAAGCGAGCCGGCAGAGTAAGTCGTCCCTCTGAAATAAACACTGCCCTTGAAGGTGATGGAGATGAAGGTCGTGGTCTTCCCGGCCACCACCACGAATTCTTTCAAGCCATCTTTTGAGCTGTCGTCTGGCGTCACCACATAGTACTCGGTGCCCAGCTTTTCGATGGGCAAAACAGCGGTGGCACCGATGCTGTAGGGCTTGGAGCTGGTGAAGACCACGGAGATGTCCTTGGTGGACTTGATCAAGATGCTTTTTTGTGAAATCCGGCTCCTGATGAGCTCCAGGGTACCGGGGACGTGGAAGGAAACCGTCTGGTCTTTCCTGAGGGTGATGGTGTTGCTGAAGGTGTCATCGTTCGTTGTCACCGTCACTTGGGTGGCGTCGAAGTAGGAGGTGAAGAGGAGCTTGATGTTGGGGCGGGTGGCTTCCTGGTTGTTCTGCGGGAAGGCGACAAAGAATTCCTTGCCACGAAAAGTTGCGGTTGAAAGGCCTGGAAAAAACGGGGGAAAAGGGTGGGTTTGGCTGCAGGAATTAAAGTAGAGAATTCTGCAGAAAAAATCCTTTTTTTTTTTTTTTTGGTTGCAGAAACTTGCAGTAGGAAGCTCTGAAAAAAAAAAAAAAAAGACAACCAAGAAAACTACAAAAAGAACCCAAACACCCAAAACCAGGAAAAGAAGGCTTTTCAGCTGCGGAAATTGAGGTAGAAGCTTCTGAAAAATACTAAAGAAGGTTTTTCAGCCTCAGAAATTGCAATAGAAATTTCTGGGGGAAAAAAAAAGAAAAAAAGTGTTTTTCCCCCAGTAGAATCTTGCAGGAGAAAGTTCTGAAAAATGAAAAATAGGAAATAAATGTTCTTGTTGTTGTTGCAGAAATTGCAACTGAAATTTCTGAAAGTTGGGGCAACTGAAAGTAGGGAAGTAGGAAATAAAGTTTTTTGTTGTTGTTGCAGAAATATACAGTTAGGAAGTTCAGAAAAACTAAAAAAAACAAAAGCGTTTGATGCAGAAATTGCAGTAGAAAGTTTTGAGGTTTATTTTTGTCTTTATTTTTCCTCATAGCTTTTAAAACATGCAGTAAACGGGTTTTTCCACATAAATTATAGCGCAAAGTCCTGAGAACCAAAATACCAAGAATAGGGACATTTTGCTGAAGAAAACTGAAGTAAAAAGTTCAGGGCAAGGAGGATAAGGTCTGCCTGAATACAGTGATTGCAGCAGAAAAGTCAAGGGGGAAGCACAAGAAAAACAAAAATAAAAATTGTCAGCAGAAACTTGCCGTAGAAATTCCTATTAACGCAGTTAGTAATAGCTATTTCCCCCCCTCCAAATAGGTGAAAAGGATCCTTTTACATTAAAAAGACCCCTTAGCTGAGAACAAAAACAAATAATAAATGATTTTTGATGAAAATCAAACAGGCTTTAAGGGACTTTTAGGTGAAAAGTAATACGTTTTTTTCCTGACCTTTCCCCCCTCCAAATAAATAGTAATATATATATATATATATATACACACACATATATTATATATATATTTTTTTTCCTGGAAAAGAAAAGGAGGAGAAAACACTTTTTTTTTTTAATAGAATAAAAAGGCAAACAGGACATTTTTAAACCAAGAAAGAAAAATCCCAGGGAATAAGTTTTTTATTTATTTTTTATTTTTTAACGCAAGCCAAAGAAGTAAAAAGGGCTGTTGGGTGGGAAAAAAGGAATTTAGGGCATTTTTCTAAACAAAAAAGAATTCAAATTGTAAAAAAAAACTTCTTTCTTTCTGAAAAATGGGACAAGTGATAGGGGAATGCTCTGGAAAAAAAAAAAAAAAAGCAGGTTATAAAGGTGTTGTGGTTAAAAAAAGAGTTTATAGGGCATTTTTCTCCTCAAAAAAAAAATTGGGTATCAGATTTTTTTTTTTCCTTATGAAGACAAACAGGTAACAAAGACTTTTTTTTTCTGAAAAACAAACAAACAAACAAACCCCAAACCACTAAATGGATGATAATAGGTGTTTTCCAACAACTGAAACACAAAACAGGGAATAAAACTTATTTCTTAAAAAAATAAAAATTAGGGAAACAAGGGCTTTTTACCCAAAATATGATCATGCTGTTTAGTGAAAAATAGGATGTTAAGGGTTTTTTTTCCTAGTAAAAAACATATTATAAGGACTCTTAGTTTAAAAAAAAATAAAATCACAGGTGATGACAGCTTATTTATTTATTGTGGAAAAAAACAGGTGATAAGGGCTTTTTGGCAAAAAAAAAGAAAGACAGGTGATAAGGAATTTTTTTTCTCCTAAAAAATAGGGAGTAAAGATTTTTTCTTGGAAGACAGGAGCAGATAATAAGGGTAGTTTTGTTTTTTTAAAAAAATGAATAAATAGGTGACAAGGGATTTTTGTTGATGAAGACACAAAATAGAGAGTTTTGCTGAGGAAAAAAAGAAAAAACATCAGCAAACTGTGTTGGGTTTTTTTTCCCCAAAAAAAGGGGGAACAAGGATTTCTTACTGCAGAAATGTACCAATTTCCCCCCAAAACAAGCCCCATCCCCAGAAAAATGACATTTTTTGGATGAACAAGGTCGTATCATCACTCACCACACATCAGGGACAGCCAGGCTGGGAGCCACCACATCCTGCCCGTCACCATTGCTGGATAAAAAAATGCCAAGAAAAAGTGAAAAAAAATGCAAAAAATTGAGCTTAGGGTTGAGCAGGAGCCTGGTGGGGACCTCGATGTCCCATCTTAGCTCAAAACTACCCCAAAGTGATGTTGTTTTTTAATTTTTTAGGGGGATGAACTCCACCCTCACCCAATTGCCACCACGTCCAACCCAACTCCTGAAGCCCCTCTTGATGCCACCTCCAAAACCTCGTCCTTCCCCTTATTTCCATCCACTCCCCCCACCCGATTACCTTCCACCGAGCCTCCTATGGATGAATCCACCCCCAAATCACTGAAATTTGAGACAAAAAGGGGCCAAAGTGCAGGGGCAAGCCTCCTGCCCACCTCCAGATGCTCTCGGAGGTGCGGGTTCCTCTCCATCACCCAATGTCCGTTGGTTTTAGCACCCAACTGATAGCACCAACAGGGACTGGGTGCTCTGGCTGGGCTTGGGTTGGGGGAAAAAAATCCCCTTTTAATTAATTTGTGGTTGATTTAACCCAGCTGGGACCTCTGCTGGTTGGGTGAAGGTATCACCGACACTTTATTTTGCTTACGTGGGATGTATTAGGGGCTCCCAGTAGAACCCGGGATGAGGATGAGGATGAGGATGAGGATGGAGAAGAGGATGGAGAAGAGGGTGGGGATGGAGATGGAGATGGAGATGGAGATGGAGATGAGGATGGAGATGAGGATGGAGATGAAGATGAAGATGAGGTTGGGGATTGGGATGGGGATGAAGATGGGGATGGAGATGAGGTTGGGGATGAAGATGAAGTTGGGGATGAAGATGAGGTTGGGGATGAAGATGAGGTTGGGGATGAAGATGAGGTTGGGGATGAAGATGAGGTTGGGGATGGGGATGAAGATGGGGATGGGGATGGAGATGGGGATGGGGATGAAGACTGGGATGGGGATGAGGACAGGGATGAGAATGAGGATGACGAAGAAGAAAACAATGGGGATGGGGTTGACGATGAAGATAACAATGGGGATGGGGATGGAGATGAAGACGGGAATGAGGAGAAACGTAAATGTAAGAAAAAGAGCAGAAAGTCACTTAAAAATGGAGCCACTTACTGATAGGCTCAGCGTAGCTCTTTGCTCTCCCCGAAGCCCATGGAAATGTGAGGATGGAGGGGAAAAAAGTGCAGGGTTGGTCCCAAGTCCACCCTTTTTATAATCAGATGGAGCCAATCTGTAGTTTCCTGAGAATCTCCTTGCAGAACTCACTTGGGACGGGGGGGGGTGAAGGAATTGGCTCTGAAAAAGACAGATTTTGGCTGATTCAAGAGAATCTTGTGGAGGGGGATAGGGCAGGAGCTGCCGAGTTCTCACGTGGCTCGAGGAGGTCAAGTTGCAAAACAGCCCTGGGTTTCCTGAAAACGAGACTATCTGGGGCACATGGTGAGCCAGGATGTGAAGATATGCAGCTGGTTTCCCTCACCCTGCAATGCTTCCCTTGCAAAAAAAGTTTGCAGGGGAACCTTGTGATGGGTGCAGGATCCTCAGGGTGGTTTTGCAAAGGGTGCAGATCTGCAGGTGACCTTGCAACTGGTGCAGGATCTGCAGGTGACCTTACAACGGGTGCAGGATCCATGGGGAACCTTGCAATGGGTGCAGGATCCACATGGGACATTGCAATGGGTGCAAGACCCCTGGAGAACATTACATTGATTGTATGACCTGCAGCCAACCCCATTAGCATTATTTAATTGTTTTTTGGCTATTGCAAATGCCTTCTGGCCAATAAACCCTGCTGAGTGCACAACATCCCGAGCTGCAGCCCGGCACCCTTTGAAATGGTGTTTTTTCTGTCTTTCGTTGGAAAAATCCCATCTGGGAATCCTCAGGAACGACCACCGCTCCCCACATCTGCTCCACCTCCTTGCCAAAACCCCACGTAGGATCCAGAAAAACAGCAGGAGGAGCCAACTGTCTCCCAGGTCCCGAAATCTTCCCCTGAGATCCCAGGGGATTGCAGCTCCACGCTGCCTTGATGGGCAGAAATTTGGCAGATTCCACTGTGTTTTTGCTTTTTTTTATGGCAGAGGGAGGCCGTGAGGGCTGCGTGTTAAAAGAAGGGTCAGGATCTGCTGGAAAACTCATTTCTTGGTGGCCACGCTCGTGTCAGTGCCTCTTTTCTGCCCTCCTTGCCTTTCCTCTGTGAAACTGGGACACAACGAGATATTGAGGTAAGAGAATTATTTTTTCTCCCCCTTAAATCCTCTCCAAATTGCTTAAAATTGCATAAATAGAGCAGTCCAAAATGCTCCTGAGAAAGCACCAGTTTTGGTGCAAAAATGGATTGTTCTGCTTGTTTTGCAAAATGCTCATCAAATCATCCTAATGACATCATACACCCTCTGCCCTGCCTCAGTTTCTCTTTTTCCATCCATCCAAGAAAACAACTTTTATTATTATTATTATTATTATTATTATTATTATTATTATTATTATTATTATTATTTAATATGTGTGTGTGTTTTCACCAAAATCCCACCGATTTATGGCTAGTTTTGCTCCAGGGAGTGATTCCCATGGGTTCAGTCCCCAGGTTGGGGCAAAAAGGGGTAATTAAATGGCTGAAATGCGCAGGTGAAATCTGCTTTTTCTCAACTGCCTCAACAATAAAAATAAAAACCTTCTTGGCCAGGCAATGCTTTGAGAACCAACCAAAATAACTCATCATGTTGTGGGTCAAAATTGCTGTGAAAAAAGCCCGGCTGTGATTTTAATGAGAAACCTTTCACCTACAGAGCATCATCAGGCTGCTTAATGATTATAATTAAAAATTTACAGAATTTTTACAATTTTGCAGGGGCCGGGATGAAGTCCTCCTTCACTTTCCTGCTCCTGCTGTTGGGTATGTGGGGAAAAAAAGGAGATGGGATTTCTTCCAGGGATGCTCTTAGATGGAAACGTGGTGGTTAATATTTTCCCCCTCTCCTTTCCAGAAGCTGTGGTGAATGTCCGACCAGTGCAAGAAGGTGGGTTTTTGGGCCATGGGATTTACATTAATAGATGATATTCCCACCCAAAATGGGGCTGTTTCTGCTTTGGTTTGGGAAGGTGAAAGGAAGTGGGGTTTCCTCATGGATATATGGAAATGCAATTTTTTTTTTTTCAGGAATCCCAAACCTGATGGGCTTCACCCCAAAATGCATGAGGCTAGGAGGGGCTGGGGTGGGGGTGGACAAGGTGGACGGGGGGGTTGGTCCTGCAATACCTCTACCTCTGCCTTCCTGCAGCATCCCTGTTCTACCCCTACGGTTTGGACCAGAAAGACCAGAAAAACCCCAAACTTGATGACGGTTCATCGAAGAAGCTGTCCCTCTCCGTGCCCTTCACCTTCTATGGCAAAAAGTACCAAACCCTTTATGTATGTGAGCCGAAATGTTGTGTTCTCCTTGCATGTCTCTCCATTTTCCATCTTTCCCTCATTTTTTTTGCTCCCCTTTTCAATCCATTTTGTCACGGGCCCATCCTTAAGTCAACCCTTCCGTGGGAGTGACCCACAGAAGACTTAATATGAGTTTTTCTGGTGCATCAAAGCATCCTCATAGGGTTAGTGGGTCTTGGAGGAGCCCTACACCCTTGGGTATGGCCAAGTTGACTTGTGCTACATCCCATCTTCCCCTTGGTTTTGATAGAGCTCTAGAGACAATAGTGACCTAAATATCTCCAGTATGGTCCTAGAGATATAAAAGTTGCTGGTGAGAGCATATCCAGATCCTGCATCCATCTCAAGAAGCCTGCAAGCACATCAAGGAGTTGACCCCATATCAGGGCTCCAATGCAGGCTCCCGTTGCTGCCCCACCAGCGTTAATCCAGTTTCTTTTGCAGGTGAACAACAACGGTGTGATTTCCTTCGGCAGCCGGGTCAACCAATACACCCCCGATCCCTTCCCCCTGGCCGACGGGCGTTCCTTTGTGGCACCGTACTGGGGGGATGTGGACAACGTGCTGGGAGGGGACGTCTTCTACCGCGAGACCACGGACCCGACGCTGCTGGGGCTCATCACCAAGCAGATCAACCAGTATTTCCCCAAAATCCCCTTCACTGCCACGTGGGCTTTCGTGGCCACCTGGGACCACGTGGCCTATTACGGCTCCACCTCCAACAAGGTAAGGTGCAAGGCTAAGGCCAAATGAGGTCCCACATGCAAAAATTAATTTATTCTACCTAGCTCCATACAGAGAAACACGTGGACACGGGCAAAAGTGTTGTGGAAGGAGAATGAATTAGGCCCTCAGACTGGTCATCAGGATCAAAGACATCCTAAACTAAAGACAAGCCTAAACCATTGGCCTTTGCAACCCATTTATTGGTCTTATGACCTGTGTACTGGCCTTCATGCTTCATATGTTGGTCTTCATGTCCCATTTGTTGGCCCCATGGACCTTATATTGGCCTTAAGATCCACTCATTGGCCTTAAGATCCACTCATTGGCCTTAAGATCCACTCATTGGCCTTAAAATCCACTCATTGGCCTTAAAATCCACTCATTGGCCTGAAAGTCCACTCATTGGCCTTTCCAACCTATTTGTTGGCCCATTCATTGGCCTTCAGACCCCCCCTTGTTGGCCCTATAACTCTTTCGTTGTCTGTATGACCCATTTCTTGGCCTTCACAACTCATGCATTGGCTTTATGACCCACTCATTGGACCTCATGACCCATTTGTTTGCCCTACAATGCTTTTATTGGCCTCCACAACCCATCTGTTGGCCTTCATGAACCACCTGTTGGCCTTATGACCCATCCATTGGCCTTTGCCACCCACTCATTTGCCTTCGTGCCATCTGAGGTGAACACGTGTCCCCCAGTGCCTCTGTTCTACCCGCCAACCCTGGACATCCACACAAAACCCCACAGAGCTCCCCAACCACCCCAAAGTGCTGACATGCAGGTGTCGTATCCAAACCTTTACTCCATGATTAATTTACAGTTTTTTTCCTGTGTGGAATGTCAGCTTTTCCACCACACCATCTCTCTGGGCACCCCGTGCAGAGAAAGAGGCTCTGGTAGAGCACCAAAAGTATTTCTCTGAAGGTAGATGTGAAAAAAACAGCTTGGATAACCATGGCTTGACCAAGATGGCCTCTTTGCATGGGTCTAGGCAAGGAGTCTGCACTCATTTACACATGTCAGGGTCCCATCCATACCTTCTTGTCCCTCTTCCAATGGTGTAATTTGCTCCCTTCTTTCTCAGGGGAACACCTTCCAAGCCGCCCTGACCACCAACACCGAGACGTCCTTCATCATCCTCAACTATAAGGACATCCAGTGGACCACGGGGGCGGCGAGTGGTGGTGACACCGAAACAGGCCTTGGAGGGACCCCGGCCCACGTACGTGGGGATGAATCAAAGGCAGAGGGAAATGGGATGAAGGGAATTAAGGAAGAGGGGAGGAGGTTGGCCTGTAATGTCATTTAGGAACACCATTAGGTTCGCCAGGTGGATAGCCCATAATATTCTTGGGGAGGACATCAGGTTCACCAGAGGTAGGAGGCTGACCTGCACCGTTTTTGGTGGGCCAACACCGGGTTTGCCAAAAATAGAGGGCAGCTCCATAACTTTGTGGGGAGGACAAAACCCGAGATGGGATGTTGGCCCATAACATATTTTGGGGTCACCAACACCAGCAGTAGAAGGTTGGGGTCAAGAACACCAACAGTAGAAGGTTGTCCCATAGAGTTAATTCCCTGTGGGGTTGGTGTTTAAGCCCCAAAATCCTCCTTTTCGTCCTATTTCTAGGCTGGATTCAACAGTGGAGATGAAACCAACTACTACAACATTCCCGGCTCCCGCACCGACGCCGTCATAAACATCACCAAGACCTCCAACGTCAATGTCCCGGGGCGCTGGGTCTTCCAGGTGGATGACTTCAAGGTGACGGGCGTCCCCACCGAGATGCCCAAGGTCGCCGACAGCAACAACTGCTGGCTGTGAGTCAGGTGTTTTTTTCTGAGGTGTGAATCTAGGGAAAAAAAAAATAGAATTGCAAAAGTAAGGCCTTGGAAATTGGTATTATCTTCCCCAATACCCCGGCTTGCATGAATCTTGGTTTCTTCCTGCAGATAAACCAATGCAACTGGGACAGAAGGACTGTCCCCACTGGTCCTGTCCCCATTTTCCCCCTGTCAAACCCATGCAACAGCCTCTGCCAGAGCAATAAAATTGCAGTCAAGACATCGTGGCTCCTGTGTTGTCTCCATTTCTCACGTGTCTGTGTTCTTTTAGGGATTTTGGGAATTTGTGTGTATGAATTTATGCTCTTTGTGTGCACGCATTTAGATTTTTTTTGCATTGTGTACATGAATTTATTTATTTATTAATTTTGGCCTCAGTGTGTGTGCATTTATGTGTTTTTTTTTTTTTTTTAGTCTGTATATGCACATTTATGGGTATTTTTTGCCCTTTGTTAACAAATTTGTGATTTTTTTTGTGAACGAATTTATGATTTTTTTGACTATGTGCACAATTTAATGTTTATTCTTTGACTTTGTGTGTACGAATCCATGATTCTTGCACTCCATGTGCATGAATTTATGATTTCTTGTATTATATGCATGTATTCCCCCCACCCTCTAGCCTCACCCTCCCATTCTGCACGAATTTAGGATTTTTGCCCTCTGGGAGCATCAAGGGAACATTTATGATCTCCAGCGCTCCCTGCCTGCAAAAAAAGAAAATTCAAGTGGATTTGGAAAAAAAAAAAAAAGAAAAGAAAAAGAAAAGCCCCAAATTTGGCATCTCTGAGCAGCAACAATGGGTGCAAAAATAAAACCCTCAAAACACACACAAATTTTCCAAATGCTCTGATTTCATTATGCTTTTTTATAATCCTCAAATTTTCCCCATTTCTTGGCATTTTCATGCAGGGACATGAAGTCTGCCAAGAGCCCAAATGACTAATTTAGGGGAAAAATCCTAATTTTACGGGAAAAAAATCACCAGAATGACAAAGTGTTTTATTTATTTATTTATTTTTTCCCTAAAGAAAAGGTGGTCGTGGGAATGTGAACATGCAATACAACATGCAACACAAAACTCAATACACGCTAGGTGTGCACACAACATTGATGTGCACAACACACATTTGTGAACACGTGTTTGTGAATGCACAATGCACATGCACACGCTAGATGCGTGCATAGCACATGGATGTGCAAAACGCATGTTTGCACACAACGTGCAACACAACCCGTGCATGCAACGTGACACACAAGCACGCGACACCCTAAGTGTGCACACAACACACGCAAACATGCACAAAACACCCTCAAAAAACACCTGAGTCCCTAATTTGTCATCCTCCCCCAAATGCCTTGCAAAAACAAAAACGAGCCCTTCTTGCAAAAATTCCCACCTCCCTCCCTTTTTTTCTTTTTTAATTTCAGCTTCTTTTTTTTGACCTGTTTTTGCAATGATTGAACTTTCTTTTTGCATTTTAGCCCCATCCCAGTTCTGCAAAACCCTTTGCGTTCCAATTATGAGGCAATTTCCCCAGAAAAAATACTCTTTTTTTTTTTTTTTTTAACCAAGACCTTCTTAGTGAATCAGAATCAGCCTGGCCTTAATCAAAACCATGCATTCTTTCCTGTTTTCACCTCTTTTCTCGCCAAAAATGATGTCAAAGCACTGGGTGGGTCGGTCCCCCAGCGTCGTCTGCATTCGTCTTATATTCTCCCCTTTTCTGCAAAAAGTAATAAAGGGAGGAGCTGCCCTGGGGTTACTCTCATCATTCACTGCAAGAAAGGATTTGAGGACAGAAAGGAACACTTTGGGGCTGGATAAAAATCAGAGGCAGGTAAGGCTCTCCTGCAATATAGTTAAATATATGATTATATATACATTTGCTGTAAAAAGCCCCAAGTGTGAAAATTTGGCTGGAAATTCCCCAGATATCCCCGCTCCCTGCTACCACCCTTGGGTTTGATCCTGGCTGCAATTGAATTCAATTGTTTCCAGGATGATTTTGTGGGGAAAAAGGGAAAGGAAGAAAAAGAGGAAAGAGGAAGAAATGGGAGAAAAGGAGGGGAAAAGGAGAAAAAAGGGGGAAAGGGGGAAAAGGTGGAAAAATGAAAAAAGGGGGAAAGGGGGAAAAGGTGGAAAAATGAAAAAAGGGGGAAAAGGGAAAAAAGAGATAAAAGGGAAATAAGGGGGGAAAGGAAAAAGAGGGAAAAGGGGAGAAGAAGATGAAAAAGGGAAAAAGGAAAGAGAAAAAAGGGAGAAAAAAGCAAATATGCTTAGAGGAGGGCTTGAATTTTGTAAAAATCTGGGGGGAACCAGGTCCATGTGAAGCAATGGGGGGATCTTGGATGAGGGAGGCACATATAAATGCCAAAAAAAAGCAGATTCTGGGGACAGGTGTAGGTGTGATAAAAAAGGAGATTTGAGGGACAGGTGTGAATGCAACAAACTTGGAAACTTATGGGATGTGTGCAAGTGAAAAGAAAAACTCAATTTTTTTTTGGTCTGTTTGTTTGGGACACGTTTGAATGGACGTGCAATAAAATGTTGAATTTTAGGACAAGTACAAGTGAAATAAAGCCCAGACTTTTGGTCTGCGTAGAAACATGAGTGCAATAACAAAATTCAGAGAATTTGCTCGTTTTCAATGATTTCTCACCTTCTGCAGCTGAAGTGCCATGGATGGCAGCCCAGGACGGAGGAAAGCCGATGTACCGCTGCGAGGCTGGACCGCCGTGTTATGGGGTGAGTTCAAGTGGGTTTGGATGCATCATAACCTGTAAAATCCCCTCCAAAATCACCTCAAAATATGATTTTTCAGTTCAAAGGGACACATCTTGCACCCTCATCCTGTGCCACAGTTGAGAAGAGACAAAATTACCCCTCCAAAATATGTAGAAGGGAAACCAAGGGACAAAGACCCCACCCAAGACATGTTTTGGGGTGGTTTGGTTTAAAATAGGGCAATTTTCCTTCTCATTGCAACCCAACCCTGGCCAGGATTGTCTCCATGTGTGGCCATCCATATTTCCACCCCTGTGGCCTTTCTGAGAGGAAAAGGAATACTTTAAAAAGCCCAAATACTCTTCACGATTCCTCCATCCAGCATGAAACCCATCCAAAAATTTCACTTTTTGCCCAAAGAATTAGTTGTTTTTTCTCCAAAGATTTTTTTTTTTCCAAATGAGAGTCCTCTAAACCCATATCCCTTTAAATCAACATTTGTTCCAATTGATAGACCTTCAAACTGGCAGTTCTCCCACTTGATATCCCTTCAAATCGATAGTCCATCAAATCAAGTCCATCAAATTGTTGTCTTCAAATCGATATTTGTTTCAATCACTGGTCCTTCAAATTGATATTTATCCAAAATTATATCCCTTCACATTGATAGTCCATTTAATTCCTTAACCACCGAGATTAAATCAGGTGCCACCACAAGCCCAGCTTGACTCTTTGTCCCCAGCTTGGGTTGCCAAATCTGAGTTTGGGGGTGATGAAGGCACCAATGGCAAAATTTCCTTTTCTAGGTCTTTTTTACCTGCTCAGCATCGCAGCATCAGCTCCTCATCACCTGGGGAAAGAGTTTGTGGTGGCCTTCATGCAGAATGGTTTGCAGCAGACCCTCAACAGTGACTTCAAGCTGCTCATCAGGGGTTATTCACCCTTCACGGCCGTAACCATCTCCATGAAGAAGCCAGGCTTGAGGATGACGGTGCAGGTGACCACGGGGCAAACTGTCCTGGTGAAGATCCCGCCCCAAGCCGAGATGGTGGGGAGCAAAATCTTTGACAACACAGTGGTGGTGAGGGCCAACAACGCCATCTCCTTGGTGGCCATCAACGAGAAACCCACCTCGGCAGACTCAACCGTGGTGTACCCCGTGCACAGCTGGGGCACGGAGTACCAAATTGTGACACCCAACGTGGGCACGGACCGCTACGGAGAGTTTGTGGTGGCTGCCTGGGATGAGCCCACCACCGTTGACGTGCACCTTAAAGCCACGGTGAACTACCAAGGCCAGTCTTACCCCCGGGGCTCAGTGCTCCCCATCAGACTGGAGCCCTTCCAAGCAGCCCAGCTCCAAAGCCCAGCTGATATGTCCGGCACTCGTATCGTGGCGCAGAAACCCGTGGCCGTCTTCACCGGCCACACTTGCCTGGCCAGATTTACCCAGTGCGACCATTTGGTGGAGCAGCTCCAACCCGTTTCCAGCTGGGGCACCACCTTCATCGTGCCACCGTTGCCTTTCGACACTCAATCCGACATCGTCTATGTCTCCACCTCCCAAGTGACGCGCGTGGAGTCTCAACACGGGGCGAGCAAAACTTCTCGGGAGCTACGGCCCGGCCGGTCGACGCTCTACGGACTCCAGGCCCCAAATCCTTTGTACCTCTCTGCCAACAACGGCATCCAGGTCATTTTTTTTGCTGATGGGGGTAATAAAGATTCTATCACTTACGACCCATTTTTTATGACCATCCCCGATGTCTCCAGCTACTGCCACTCCTACAACATCTTTGCTCTGGAAGGGTACAATAATTACGCCATATTGATTGCCAAGAACTCGGAGAAGGCTGGAATACTGTTCAACAAAACGCCGCTGGGAAATGTCGCATGGAAGCCTGTCCCAGGCACCGACTACTCCTGGGTCAGGCAGAGCTTGGGTGGTCAATTTGCTGTCCATACGGTGGAGCACAAGACGTCCCCCTTCGGGTTGCTCAGCATGGGGATCCGGGAACAGAAATCCTATGGGTTGGTGGCTGTGTGCGATAGTGGTGAGTGTCCTTTTGCCACCTTCACCTCTCCTTGCTCCCTTTTCACTTCCCTCCTCCACTGTATCGAAAGTGTGGTTGCAATACAAGGCCAAACCACATCTGAATTTATTCCTCTGAGTTGGGTGTTTCTAATGTTTCCTTTGAACCTCTGTAGCTAATAGATGCTAAGCTCATGTCGAGAAAAGTATTTAAAAATTGGCTCTTTGAGCTGAAACTTGTTGTTTCTCTTGTAGCACAAAGACAGGAAGCTCTGAAAAGTGGTAATTCAACCAACATGTCTTTGTATCATTTTGGGAGGGGATATTTCTTCTATGAGTAAATATATTGCCTATAAAAGGAGCCTTGAGCAATCACCCCAGATGTTCAAGTCTAAGTTTTGGGTGGTCAAACCTAGCCGGGATGAATTCATGCTTTAACAGAACGTAATCAGGTTGACCATCTACAGTGACAGTGACATTTGTGTGGCTCCTGAGGCCACATATATATATCAGTAAAAGTTGGTCCCACGATTAATTGTGTGCAATTTCTTCTAGATCCTTGCAGGGCCATGAAATGCCGCACGAAGGAGACGTGCAAAATGGAGAAGGGGGAGGCTGTGTGCGTGCATGACTACATGGGAACCTGCATGGGGTCGCAATCCCTGCAATACCACACCTTCGACGGGATGACTGTGGACATCCAGGGGGGCTGTACCTACACCGTCGCCAAATATTGCGGCAAGGATCCCACCCTGGTGCCTTTCGTTGTGGAGGAGAAGAAGAGCGAAGGCAATTTCAAGGAGTGGCTGACCAATGTCCTCGTGTACGGCTACAACATCTCCATCCACAAGGGAGAAGGTGGCAAAATCCAGGTGGGTTTTTCTGGGCCGTGGCAACGTTATTCTGGATAAAGCCTTTTGTGGAAAGTAGAAGTGTGGTGGGTGAAGCTGAAAACAAAAAAAAAAAAAAATGAGGAGAACCACCAAAAACACAGCTGGGCAATTTTGCATTACAAATCAAGACAAGGGCAATTTTAAGATGTAATCCACGCCTCCAAGTGTGGGCATCTACTCCAGGGTGAAGTCAGTTTTATCCAAGTGATCCACCAACCACAGGTTTCTACCCCAGAAAGGCAGCCTAGGTGAGATATAAATCTATTTTTCAAGATTAGATGAGGTTTCTCCTACCCATAAAGTTTGGGAATACAGAGCTGGTCCTAACATAAACCAGATTTTAAGCTCAGAAATCAAAGGAGATGGTTCTCCCATGACACACTTCAGTTTTTACCTTTTGCCACTAAAACCTGTTGAGTATCTGGAGGGCAAGAGGCAAAATTTCTGGTTTAGGCTGATAATTGCTTCGTCTGGAAAGAAAATTCTCTTTCTTATATGATTTTGGGGGTGGTAAACTCTTGGAAAATAAAATGTGCACTGAGATTTAGTCCTTCTTCTTCCCCTTCCCTGCAAGGTCAACGACCAACTCACCAGACTACCGGCCACCCTGAAGGACGGGAAAATCCAAATTTCCCAAAACGAGGGCAGGGTCATCCTGCAAACAGATTTTGGGATGCAGGTGACCTATGACGAAGACTGGGCCGTAATGGTGGCAGTACCCAGCAGCTATTTTGGGGCTACCTGTGGGCTCTGCGGGAACTTCAACGAGGATGCAGAGGATGAAATGAAACTCGCCGACGGCACTCAGGCTGCCAGTGTGGAGGATTGGGCTGAGAGCTGGCAAGATCCCTCCTGCCAGGATGATTGTGGAGGTCAAGGGACACTGCAGGACACGGAGGGCTGTGGTGAGCTTGGATGGGGGGGGGTTCCAAAGCATTTTGGGGGAGAAAAAAGGGAGATCTATGCATGGTTCTGGTGCTGGGTGCCTGGGAATTGCTGCCCAAGTCACTAAGCTGATGCTTGTAGGCATCAACTTGGCCAACATTTCCAGCACTGGAGAAGGGTTGTGTTGGTCTTTTCATGCCAAACCACCCCAAAACCTGTCTTATCTGACTTCAGATGTCCATAACATGCAGAATAATGTTTTTTTCAAGAGCTGTCCTCATGGGGTATCTTGGGGACCCCAAATTGCTTGTAGCATCAACTGAGACAGCCTCCAGTGCAGGAGCCCAATGTCTCTCTGTCTCAGGAAACTGCTCATCTCATCCTTTTTTAAGATCTTCTCAAATATCTTCCCCTTAGCTCAGAAATGCCCCCAAAACAGCCACTTCGAGACCTGCGGGACAGCGTGTCCTGCCACCTGCACCCACCCCAAAGCCCCCACGTCCTGCAGCAAACCATGCACAGCGAGCTGCCAGTGCGACGAGGGCTTCGTCCTCCATGACGACGCATGCGTCCCGGCAGAGTCCTGCGGTTGCTCCTACAACAACCGCTCCTACAAGGTCCAAGAAGAGTTTTGGGAGGATGGGAGCTGCCAGAGCCGGTGTCGATGCGAGGCAGGGGGCAAGGTGGCTTGCAAGAAGTCTGGGTGCAAGGCCCACGAGAAATGCACCATGGTTGATGGCGTCCCCAGCTGCCAGGCAAACAAGTACTTCACCTGCATCGGGACGGGAGATCCTCACTACACCACCTTTGACGGGTTGAAATATGACTTCCAAGGGACGTGCATCTACCAGTTTGCTGCCCTCTGCTCCCAGGACCCTGCACTGGTCCCCTTCACCGTCAAGGTGGAGAACAACAACAGGGGCAGCAAAGCCGTGTCCTTCACCAAAACCGTCACGCTGGAGGTCTACGGCAACACCATCAGCATGAGCCAGGAGCATCCACGCAAAGTCAAGGTAGGTGGCCACCAAGGACCTCTTGCAACCTGCATCCAAACTACTTATTAACTACATTGTCCCTCAAATCCTCTTTTTTAATTCATTCACGCTTCGATGGAAGCATCAATTTCTGTCTGCCGTCTCCAGAGGGAGCCCTGAGCAGCTAGTTTGGATTTCAACGCTTTATTTTTAAAACTTAGAGTTCTTCTAAAAAATTAGGAAAAGAAAAAGAAAAACAAAACAAAACAAAACACAACCCACACAGCTTGGTTTTGATGTGCTGGAGATGGGCTGTTTGTGCTCTGGTGAGCTGAGGAAGTAACAAATATCCATGAATAATAAGACAAATACTTCCACATTCAAAAGCATCCACTTTGGTTGACGTCTTTGGCTTCCTTTTTTCTGGTCCCATGTGGCTTTCTGAGTTAAAAATTCCTCTCTACCCTGGCACCTGCAAACTGACATAATCAGTTTGGGAAAGATTCAATTCCCGCCTTGTTTTTTGCTGAAGTGTTGCACAAAAGGCTGTGCTGTGACCATGCCTTTATTTTTCTGAGTAATCATGTTTTCAGTGTAAGAGAGAGCCCTTTCCCTGCAAGTCCTCCCTCTTCAAAGGGTTTTGAAGAAACACCCACATCGTGAGCAATTTGTCTTTGCCTGGGAATCCTTCCCCTTGCAAAGCTCTTTATGCAAATCTTGAGTGACTTTCACCTGTCTGATTATACTTCCCACACAAAGGGTTTGCCCCAAACATCCCATATTTGACATATTTGCATCTTCCAGGAAATCTTCCTCATGCAAAAGGTTTCGTGAACAAATAAATTAACAAAAGCCCCACAGATCCCAAGTTTGAAGAAACACCCAAATCCGGATCAATTTGCCTTTGCCTGAAAATCCTCCCTCTTGCAAAACATTGTGTGGAAGCACCCAAATCTTGAGTGATTTGCATTTGGCCACAAAACCCTCCCTGTGCAAAGGGTTTGCAAAAATCCCCCCACACTGCCTTTGCCAGCGATCCTTCTTCTGCAAAGTGCTTTGCAAGAACACTCAGATCTTGGCTGATTTGCACTTGCCCAGAAATCCTCCCCGTTTTTGCAGAAAAGCCCCAGAAATCCTCCCCATGCAAAATGTTTTGCAAAAGCACCCCAATCTTGAGCGCGTTGCATGAACCCAACACCACCATGCCCCTCTTTACCTCCTTCCCCAGCTCAACGGTGCCTTCGTGGAGCTCCCGTTCACCCAGAAGGACCAGTTCGAGCTCTACCACAGCGGCGTCCATGGTTTTGTCCGCACTAAATTTGGCTTGCGGGTGAGCTTCGATTGGTACAGCTACGCGCGCGTCATCCTCCCCGATGCCTACGCCGGCGCCGTCTGCGGCCTCTGCGGCAACGCCAACGGCAACCCCGATGATGACTTCATCGCTCGTGATGGCAAACGTGCCAAGGATGAAATCCAGTTGGCCGATAGCTGGAAGGTTGGAGATGTCCCTGGTTGCTCGGCTGGTTGCGTGGGGGATTGCCCGGTGTGCAACGAAGAGCAGAAACGACTCTACCGTGGTGATGACTATTGTGGGGTGATCGCCAGGGCTGGGGGACCCTTCCGAAACTGTCACCGGGCCATCAACCCCGGGACCTTCCTGGAGGATTGTGCCTTTGATGCTTGTCAGTACAAGGGACGCCGGGACATCTTGTGCAAAGCCATCGCTGCCTACATGACAGAGTGCCAGAGCAACGGCGTCGGCGTGGAGCAGTGGAGGACGCCGTCCTTCTGCGGTGAGTGGGGATGAAGGGAGGTTTCTCCCCCTGTTTGGCCAGAAAATAAGAGTTCAAGCCCAACTGCGTGCTCTTGGCTTTGCTTAGAGCCAAAGGGAATACAAAATGCCTCTAAAATTGGGTTTGTTTGCCCCACTCTCAACATTTTCCAGTGCAACTACAGTATCGTCTCCCTCCATGTCTCCAAGGCCAGATGATGAGTTAAGATGCAATCACAGATGTGGGAAAAGTCCCTCAAACTCATTGCCAAAGCAAAACTCATCTTCCTTCATGCATTGCTGCAAAATAAATCCATACTGCCCTCCATGTTCTTCCATGCAAGGAAGGAAAATGAAAAATAAATCCCAATTTCCCTCCAAATTCTTACACAATGCATGGGAGAGAAATGCAAAATAAGCTTGTATTGCTCTCCGGAGCTGTAATGGTGCTCCACCACCAAAGACTTGCTTGGATTTGCTCCTCAAGCCTCAGTGCAATGAGAGAAATCCTCTCCCTGACATTTTTGGCTGCAAATCTGAGCAGGGCTTTGAATTTTCTCCCCTTCTTTTTGCAGCCCCTGTCTGCCCTCGCCATTCCCACTATGAGCTGTGTGGGAATGGCTGCCCGACCACGTGCCGGGGCCGAGCCAGCCCCGAGGGCTGCGCATCAGCTCCGTGCACCGAAGGCTGCTTCTGCGACGAAGGTTTCGTCCTCAGCGGCGCTGAGTGCGTGCCGGCGAGCGAGTGTGGCTGCGAGCACCGGGGCCGCTATTACAAGAAGGGCGAGGATTTCTATGCCTCGTGCCGGGAGAGGTGCATCTGCAAAGCCAACGGGGTGGTGGAGTGCAAGGAAGCCACCTGCGGTGCCCACGAGGAGTGCCGAGTGGAGGATGGGGTGCTGGGGTGCCACCCTGCCGGCTACGGGCGGCTGGTGGTGTCGGGCGACCCGCACTACGTGACGTTCGACGGGAGAGCTTTTGACCTCCAGGGGTCCTGCAACTACGTCCTGGCACGGGTCTGCAAGCCAGATCAGCGACTGGCTAACTTCTCGGTGCTGCTGGAGCACGATGTCAGCGGACGGGGCAACGTGGCCCTGACGAAGAAGGTGGCCGTCTCCATCCACGGGTATACGGTCAGCATGGAGAGGGGTCGGAAGTGGGAGGTGACGGTAAGTTGGAAGGGCTATGTGCCTCGGTGCATGCAGGCATGCAACAACACACCTTGATGCATCCATGCATGTAAAAGAAAAAAAAAACACAAAACCTTGGTGCATCCATGCATGCACGCCAAAATCCCCTTGGTGCATGCATGCATGCAAAAAACCCTCAGTGCATTCATGTATGCATGCAAAAAAAACCTCAGCACATGCATGAATGCAAAAAAAAAACCTCATTGCATGCATGAATGCACCCTTCCACTCAGTGCATCCATGGATCCATGCAAAAACCCCTTGGTGCATGCATGCACGCGTGCAAAAAACCCTCCGTGCATGCGTGCAAAAATCCCTTCATGCGTTCAAAGTCTTCCTGCATGCAAAATCTCCCCACTGGTGTCAGGACATCCCCCAGCTCTTGGTGCACACGTCTGTGCAAAATCTTGGTGCATGCAAAATGCCCTGGTGCACGTGTAAAGGCAAAATCCCCTGGCTGTGAAGTTGGGATGTCCCTGTCTGCCAGTGCACATGTTTATCCAACCCCCTGGTGCACATGTGCATGCTAAACCCCTCCTTAGGAAGCTGGGATGTCCCCATCCCTTGGTGCACATGTGTGTGCAATATCCCCTGGTGCACATGCACATGGAAACAAAAAATCCCCTGGTGCATGTATGCACACCAAATCCCCTGCTAAATGCATGCATGAAAAATCCAGTGCTGCACATGTGCATTCAGAATCACACCAAAACCCTGTGGAGCATGTGTGCACACAAAGTCTGTTTCATGCACAAGGTGCACAAGAGCATGCAAAAGCCCCTTGTGCATGTAAAATCATGCCAAAGATGGTGCACGTGTGCAGGAAGAAACTTGTAGGTGCATGCTTGCATGCATACAAAATCCTCTGGTGCACATATGTGTGCAAAATCACCTGCTGGGTGTGCAAATGCAAACCTGCCCCTCGTGCTCTGTTCATACCTCAGGTGGACGGGGAGCACTTCACGCTGCCACTGGTGACGGAGGACAAGAAGCTACGGATTGGCCAAGAAGGGAACAACATCGTCCTCCAGACTGCCGCCGGCCTCCGGCTCCTCTACAACGCGGCCACCTACCTCCTCATCACCATCCCCGACGCCTACCGGGGCCGCGTCTGCGGGTTGGGTGGCAACTTCAACGGGGACCCCGGTGATGACTTCCAGCTGCCCGGGGGGTCCTTGGCGAAGAGCACCGAGGAATTTGTCACCTCCTGGAAGATGCCGGCAGAAGACGGAGCGTGCACCGACGGTTGCAACGGCAATGCTTGCCCCATATGTGATGCCTCCGCCACTGCTCCCTACGGCGCCAGTGACTCCTGCGGGCTCATTCGGGACCCGATGGGACCTTTCGGGATGTGCCACCACCGGGTGAGCCCGGTAGAGTATTTCCACCACTGCCTCCATGATGTCTGTGTTGCTGATGGTGCCCAGGATGCCCTGTGCCACAGCCTCCAAGCCTACGCTGCTGCTTGCCAAGCTGCCGGGGCTGAGATTGGAGGATGGAGAACGGTGACTTTTTGCCGTAAGTACTCCAAATTATCTGCATGGAAACACTTTGAGCCCTATTTTTCCCTCTGAGCCACATTTCCCCGCATCAAAACCCTCCAATTTTGTTATTGTGTCCCTGCTTTTGAGGCAAACCTTTGCCATCCGGACCAAGACTATGTATGAATGACCTGCATAAAATCATGCAATGCTGCTTTTTGCTTAAAGCCACCCCAAATCCATGAGACAGCCTAGAAATGCTTTCAAACCTCACCCAAAAAGTTCATTTGAGGGCTTCAATTGCCTGTTTCCCACTCAAAACACCCTGAAAGAAAGAAATTTCTGCTCACTACCTCCAAAACTCCGATATTTATGTCAAAAGATTTTGAAACAGGAGTCCCTCTAATTTGCTTCAGAGGTGATTAGTGGCATGCAGATGCTTTAATTTGGATGCTAAAAGCAGGGTCTGATGGCTTCAGCATGTTTTGGAGCTGCCAGAGATGCCCAAGACCATCAGTTGTGCATGGGTCTTCCACCCCCCATTGGCTCAAGCAAAAGCAGTGACTTTTTGGGGGCAATAATGGTATTTTTCCTTTTTTCCCAGCCCTCTCCTGCCCACCCCACAGCCACTATGAGCTCTGCACCCGTACCTGCGACTTCACCTGCGCCAGCCTCTCCGTGCCGGCACCATGCAGCTGGACGTGCTTCGAGGGATGCCAGTGTGACGATGGGTACCTCTTCGACGGAGAAGCCTGCGTGTCCTTGGAGCAATGTGGCTGCGTGCACCAGGGACGGTATTTTAAGGTGAGGTTGGCCCTCGAGGCTTGGTGCTTTTAGTGGAAATCAGGTTGAGGAAGGATTGTGGGGTGGGTTGTCCCATCTACTTGATGGGACTGGTTTGGGGGTTTGATCATCGGTGGGGTAGATTGTCCCATGGTGTCAATGCAGCAGGTTTGGGGACTCAATCTTTGATGAGATGGGTTGTCCCAACTAGATGATGCAACTGGTTTGGGGTCTCAGTCTTTAATGAGCTGGGTTGTCCCATCTAGGTGATGCAAAGGATGTGGGGGCTCAATCTTTGAGGAAGTTGGTTGTCCCATCTAGTCAACACAACTTGCTTTGGGACTCAGTCTTCAATGTAGGGGGTGGCCACTTCATTTTAGGGACACATGTCCAAAATCATGCAGTTAATAGCATCTTAAAGTGCCTATTTTGCTCCACTGGACTGGAGGGTGATTAATTTGTTGAGTTGCACAAATTTCACCAAATGGACCTCATGGTTTTTCTACCTCTTTGTGGGACATCTCCGTTCTTTGAAGCGGAGAGGTTTGGGGGGTAGTTTGGAGGTGGCATCCATGTGGACTAACCTCTGAGCCTTTCCTTTTGAGGCGGGCGAGACCGTCGTCTCCAACAACTGCTCCACGAAATGCAACTGCCACCCATCCCGGGGACTCATCTGCGAGGCCACCCGGTGTCCCCCAGACAAGGTCTGTGCCACGCGGGAAGGGGTGCAGAGGTGCATCAAGCAGGAAGGCTGGTGCCGGATCTCCCCGGGGGCCTCCTTGACCACGTTCGACGGTGCTGGAGGGAGGCTTCCCTTCAGCGGCACCTACAAAATCGCCGCCCTCTGCGACGAGCGGTCGCCCAACTGGTTCAAGGTGGTGGTGGAGGTCAGCGAGTGTCGGGATGATGGCATCCCGGCTGCCGTGGCTATCTTCGTGTTCTTCCGTGACGCTTTCATCACCGTGAATAACAACATGGAGGTGTGGGTAAGCTGGAGCGGGCCATGGACGATCCTTGCAGCCAAAGAAGATGGGAAATTAAATTAAGAGGCAGAATTTGGGTGGGGTTTTCCTGCTCTTCCTTTCAGTCCTAAATTCAAGATGATCACTAAAGTTAGTTTATCTTCTGGGTGCAAAACCTGAGATTTTTGGCCCATTTTAAATTACCACTTCAGGATGAGGTTGAAGGTCTCCTTTTGGGATAGACACTGAGACATTTATGTTGAGCTGGGTAGTCTTGCCTAAAGAAAGACATTTACCAACTGCAGTTTAGAGACAAAATATTGCCCAAGAGTCTTAAGCATGACTAAATGACTCAATGACTCAGTGACTAAATGACTAAATGACTTCATCTCCTTGATGAAGTTTTAAAGGGATTATTGCTCTGGTGCAATATGTGGTCCCATTGTCCACGGAGCCTTCAACACCAAGATCATTGACTTGTGCTGCATCACTTTATGGGGTTGTTGGGCATTTCTAACCCATTTCTGGCATTTTTCATCCCTGCAGGTGAACGGTCTCTTCACCCGCCTGCCGGCGGAGTTGTCTGAAGCCATTTCCTTGAGCACAGCGTCAGGGAACGTCACCATCTCCCACACATCAGGGTTGGACGTGCTCTTCAGCCCCAGCGGGGAGGTGACATTGACCGCAAGGGCCGCCTTGGTCAACCGTCTCTGTGCCCCCTGCGGCAACTTCAACGGGGACGCCAGCGATGACCTGAAGCTGCCCGACGGCCGCACCGTGAGGAACATCGCGGATGTCATTGATGCCTGGAAAGCCAAGGATTTTGCGGGATGGTAAGTAACCCCCAAAGACCCCTTCCAAAATGTGGGTTGGTATTTTTTAAGCCTGGGCAAGCAAGAGGGTAGGGAACAACCTCCGTGGGGCATCAAAGGGTTGGGCAAGGAGGCATCTGGAAAGGACTTCTCCATCTTCTTTGGTTTCATCCACAGCGACTGACACACAAACCCAAGGAAATTATTCTGGTAAGTGACTCTGCTCCTTTGCTGTCACGTCTCACGCTACAAACACCCCTTCGGCCCCATGGTTGGATGAGGCTTAATGTGATCGACACTCCCTAATGAATTCCTTGAATAATTGGGGTTTTCTGGTGCCTCGGCATGGACTGGTGTTAGAGGCATGCGTACAAAGAGTAAACTTCCAGTGCACTAGGTTTGATGTAGGACATCCTGGATGAAATGCTTTTTTGGCCATAATCATGATGATCAGTAAAGATTTATTTGTAAAAAGAAAAAACTGCAAAGATGAAGCTGAAAAGTGGTACTCCAGCATCTCATGGGATGTCTTTTGCTCCACTATGCTCCTCAGCCCAACATTTTCTCCCCGTGAGAAGCAAAGAGGAAAGAGAGAAATACGGGGCAATTTGGCTGAATAGCGATTTCAGTGAATAAAGAACAAACTTGCTAAAAATAGGGTGATTTTGCTAAACACAGAACGATTTAGCCAGAGCGATCCTGCCAAATACAGAGTGATCTTGCTGAATACACTGTGATTTTTTGAATATAGGGCCATCTTGCCAAATACAGATCAATCTTTCTGAGTATTGTCATTTGACAAATGTACAGCAATTCAGTGGAAAATAGGGTAATCAATCTTGCTGAATATAAAGTGTTTTCACTAAATGTAGAGCAATTTTTTCAAGTATAGTGCAGTCTTGCCCAATATAGAGCGCGCTTAGCAAACAGAGCAATCTTCTTGAATATACTACGATCTTGACAAATACAGATTGATTTTGCAAAATACAAAGGAAACTTGTTGAATATAGGGTGATTTTTCCAGTTAATGAGCAGTCTTGCCCAACATAGAGCCCTTTTGCCAACTGTAGACATTTTGCCAACTTCAGGGCAATCCTGAAATCATTGGTGAAGGGCAATGAAGATGCCTCCAAGGGCTGTTCCATCTCCACCTCCCGCTTGCTTGCCCGCACGCCTTGCCCTTGTGTGCCCACTAGCTTGCCCTCACTCCACCGCCTTCCCCAGCCCTCCCACCACGCTGCTTGTCCTGCAAAGCACCTCCACACCAACGCATGACACCCCAACATGTCCTCACGCAACGTTTTAACCCCTGCTCTCCTTCCGCTGTGGGCTACGAGGATGCTCCTGCAGGACATCAGACAAGGTTGCATCAAGGGGGTGGTGGACGGGGAGGGAACTTCAATTTTTTGGGGCGACTTCCATGATGTGGAGGATGAAGGCAACAACACTTGAAGGTGGTAGCCAGGCTTGGAAGCTTTTTCCCCAATCCCCTGCTTTGGGATGGGATTAGCCCCATAAAAACATGGTTGCATTGGGATGGGATTAGCCCAGTAAAAACAAGATTGTATTGAGCAAAACTCACCTTTTGGGAAGGGGAAGATGCAACGTTTCTACCTCCTGGTGGGGATGCGATGAGGAAGAGGAAGGTCTAGTGGTTCCTCTTCCAAGGGGGACCCTGATGGCTGCCCGTGTTTCGTCTCTTCCAGCCGCGCCTCCAACATCGTGCGGATGGAAGTGGAAGCCCCCGTCTACCCCGTGCAGTAGACGAAACCACGAGGGGGCAGAGGCAAGAGGACAATTTTCACGCACACCAGCTCATGCACTTCTTGTAAATAGTCCTGCAGAGGTTTTCATGCATATAGAGGCACCAAGCGACGTCTCGGGTTGAGTTTCTGCAAGTGCAGAGGGAAAACCAGCACTGAGCTATGACGGACGTCTACGGTAGGAAGTCACTCGGCCTCAAATACACACACAAAAAAAAAGGGCAAAAGCTTGATCTGGCCTCAAATTGGTGAGAAAAAAAAAAAAAAAAAAAAAAAAGGTGTTTTAATGACCTGATATATTCAGGTAGAGCCCAATGCCGAGATAACCCATCCACACCGGAGCGGCCTGAAGGAAAGCACAATAAATACCCTAATCCACAACGAGCACAAAATGGAGGGTGGCAGACCCAAATCCCTGCCATTTTTCCCTAGAAATGCACTGTTCCTGTTGACTGTTTTCAGTATAATGCTGCCTGCTGTTGGGTTAAAAATAAACCTTTTTTACAATGTTTTTTTTTTCTCATTGTTTGGGGTGGTTTTTGGAGTTTATTTATTTATTTATTCATTTATTTTGCTCTGCAGTTCCTGGGGTGAGGGGAAAAATGGGAATTGTCTTCTCTGCTTCCATTGTTTTTGGGGAAACACCTCAAAGTTTTGCTCACAGTGAAACAACCCAACGTATTTCTCAAAGGGAAATATCCAGATTTATTTTCCATGTTGGAATAACCCAGCATAACTCTCAAAGGGAAATAACCCAATGTTATTCTCAAAGAAAAATAAACCAACATAATTCTCAAAGAAAAATAACCGCCGTAATTCTCAAAGAGAAACAACCCAACATATTTCTCAAAGGGAAATAACCCGACATATTTCCCAAAGGGAAACAACCATGTTTATTTTCTATGTTGAAACAACCCAACATAATTCTCAAAGGGAAATAACCTGGCATAACTCTCAAAGGGAAACAACCAGATTTATTTTCCATTTTGAAAGAACACAACGTGCTTCCCCCCATAAAATAACCTATCATGTTTCCTGCTGTGAAATCAATCCAACTCATTTCCCATCGTGAAACTACCTGACACATTTCCACTCGAGAGCACAGCCAAATTATTGTGGAAACGACACAAACACAAGCTCAGCTCTTGTGTTTAGAGACACAACAGACTGAGAAATTAAATCAAAGAAGGAATAATAAATTAAAATGAAATGATAAATAAATGATAAATTTAAATTAAAGCAAAGAAAGGTTTTTTTTTTTAAAAAAAAGAGAATTTGCTGCTAAATAAATGAATTATTGGGCTCGTTGTAGCGTGCAGCCTTCTCAAATTGACAGCAGACATGTACAGACATGAATCTTCTCCCTGGGAGGTTCTTTTTTATGTAATACTTGACTTGACTATCAGTATTTTGAAAAGATAAAAAAAGAGAAATAAATTGTTTCCTATGAAATCCATGCAAGGTCACTTCAAGTCCACCAAAATCTTTATTTTCATCAGCTCAGCAGGAAATTATTGCCATCAGCAGCTGCTTGACTTCTGGAGCTTTTCACTTCAAGCAAGAATCCCACAATAATAACAAGTTTTGTGCAATCCCTCATAACTGGAGAGAGGGGGAATTATCCTAAAGTGGTTAATGACAAAAAATTCCCAAGCAATTAATTATAAAACCATCCCAAAGCATGATAACAAACCCCAAACTATTTGTAACAAACCCTAAAGTCATTAAAAAGAAAAAAAAAGTCAAGTATCCCTAAATTAGTTCAAAGCATTTATAATGCATCCCCAACCAATTAAATCAAATCCCAAAGCAATTCTAACAACATCTCAAAATTTATTACAAAAGGAGGAATTCTAGCAAACCCAAAGAGATTCTAAAAACATCCTCAGACCGTCATAAATCACCCAATTTTGGCCATTCACAACCTGCCCTTGAAAAATTTAGCAAGTGATGATCTTCCCCAGAACATCAAATTTACCAGATATCATGCAAAACCTGTGATAAATTGAAGGTGATTAATCACTGCCTGGTTTTGGATGTCCTCCCCAGGCACAGGACTTAATCTACTACTTTTGAGCCCAAATATTTGTGTGGAGTCGGAGCTCGACAATTTCCCTGGAAAAATGTTTTCTCTTGTATCGTTGATAAACTGGAGGATGTCAATTCTAGCGAAGGGCATTCATCTGGGAATTAAAACCCAGCAGTGAAAAAAAAAAGCATTTTTTTCCCCTCAAAACAAAAATAAATAAATGGAGGTGACCACATGTGATCAACCCTTTCCAAGCCGGGTCATGCAATGTCAAAACAGGGTGCAACCCCCAGAACAAGGGGCACGTGGCAATCAGTGCAAAGCACGCTGTGGTTCAAAACAACGTACAGTGACCCTACAAAAAATGCATTGCAACCCCACAGCAAAGCCGATTGCAAACCAGAGCAAGACACGTTGAAATCCAAAGCAAGGGGCATTGCAACCCTCAGCGAGGGGCATTGCAACCTAAAGCAAGGGGCATTACAACCCCCAGCAAGAGACTTTGCAACCCAAAGCAAGGGGCATTTCAACCCCCAAGAAGGGGCATTGCAACCCAAAACAAGGTGCACTGCAATGCAAAAGAAGGGGCACTGCAATGCAAAACAAGGGGCACTGCAATGCAAAACAAGGGACACTGCAATGCAAAATGATGCACTTTGCAACCCCAAAGCCACAGACACTGAAATCAAAATCCTGCCAGGCCACCATGCTTTGCACCCTCCCAGCCCCCATTGTGCAAGGCCGTCACTGCTCTTTATTTACCTCCAGGGAGCAGAAATATCAGGTGTGTCCCCCCTCCCCTGGGGCCCTGTCTCAGCTATCCCATTGCAAAAGCAAAGACGCAAGCGGGAGGCGAAGGCGGCTTTGGCAGCGGGAGACCCAAATTTCCCAGAAACCGGAGAGGAGCTGGCGGGACGCCCAGCTGCTTTTGCAACCTGAGCCGTGTTTGTCCAAGCCGTCCGCTCTGTGCTCACAAGCAAGGAGCAGCAAGGAACCCAGTGCACACGTTATTTTTTTGTTGTTTCTTTGCGTTTTGTTTTGTTTTGTTTTTGCAACCCCCTTCGCAAAACTCCCAACTCCAACCAGATTTTGGTTGCAGTTTTCAGGCAAAGGGGAGGGAAGCATGCAAACACCAAGGGGCTTTTTTTCTTTCCCTTGTGCAACACCCGGATTATTGCTCTGCAAAACGAAACGGATCTTTAGCAAGGAGCAACACGCTTCCCTGGGGGTTAATCCCCTCATAACCACTGTGTAAACCAGCGATTTCACAATCCCGCCTGTGAAAAGCAAATTTATTTATTTATTTTCACCCCAAAAAGGAATCCGGATCCAAGAGGTTTCAGAGCGTTTTGTTTAAAATTCGTCTCTGTGAGATTGTGGAGGTGGAAGAAAAGCAGAGGTGGGGAGAGAAGGTAATGCAGCAGGTCAGAGAGCAGAGGAAAAACAAATAAATAAATAAAAAAGGAGATATAATCCCATACAGGGAGCAAATGCAAAAAGAGCAGTAATCTAACCTGAAGCAAACTAAAAAAGGGGCAGAAATAATTTGTGTCAGGTGCAAATGCAAAAATTGCAAAGATTTAACCTGATGCAGATGCAAAAAAGAGGGAGAAATAATTCAGGTCAGGTGCGAATGCAAGCAGTGCAATGCTTCAGCCTGGTGCAAATGCAGAAAGAGCAAGAGAACCTGATGCAAATGCAAACAGGTGGAGAGATAATTTAGCCTGGGTGCAAATGCAAACAGTACCAAGTGATAAAAGGGCGAGAAATAGTCCAGCTCAGGTGCAAACGCACAGACTGTAATGATTTAACCCAATGTAAATACAAAAATGGGGAGAAATAATCTGGGTGTGAATGCAGAAAGGGCAATGATTTAACCCGATACAAATGCAAAAAGAAAAAGAAATGGTGTGCCCCAGGTGCAAATGCGAAAAGTACATTAATTTAGCAAAGGGAGAAGTAATTTAGTCTTGACATAAATGTGAACAGTGCAAGGATTTAAGGTGGTGCAAATGCAGAAAATGAGGAGAAACTATTTGGGCCAGGAGGAAATGCAAAAAGTGCAAGGATTAAAGCTGGTGCAAACGCAACCCTCCCCCCGCCCCCCATAAAAAAAAAAAAAATAAAAATAAATTTAACTCAATGCGGATTAAAAAAAAAAAGAGGGAGAAAATCTTGCAAAAAAACCTCTCAGTGTTGCAAATCTGTGGGGCATGATGGGATGGCGGGGTGTGATAAAAACACGAGGGGCTGTGGTGTTTTGGGGAGAATTATTGGGGGATAGGGGTGGGAAGGGGAAATCATTGCCTTAGGGATAAACATTAGGGATTTAATTTTTTTTTTTCCCTAGAAAATGCCTTTTTTTAAAAAAATGACGGAGGTTTGCAGGCTGCTGAAGCTGGAGGGGTTGGGCCCAAACCCTAAAAAAGACCCATAAATTTTGGGACTCCCCTCTACGAAGATGACCAAGGGGGTCCCAAAGGTTTTGGGGGACCCCAAACCCTCCAGGGACCCATGAATTTGGGGACACCTCTCCATGAAGGTGACCAAGGGGGTCCCAAGGGTTTTGGGGGACCCCAGACCCTCCAGGGACCCACGAATTTGCGGACACTTCTCCGTGCAATGCGACCCAAGTGTCTGGGCCCCCCTTGACCCCTTCCTTATTTCCCAGCCATGGTGGGGACGCCCATGAGGGCGTTGCACTGGTCTTACTGGGAGGTGAGTGCTGGGGGCGGGGACTCGGGTGCTGGCGTCCCCGTGGGGTGGCTCTGGGACACCCGGGCCCCTTGCTCACACTCCCGTGTCGCTGCTGCCATCTACTGCCCGGCCTCGGGCCTGCGGGAGGCCATGCTAAGGAACACTAATGCGTGCTCTTGCACTTGGCCGCACCCCCTCCCCCCCCCCCCGCCTTTTGCATTGCATTTTTGCACCCACTTCTTGCATCACCTTTTGCACCACCGTTTGCATCACCTTTTTCGCACCCTCCTCTTGCATCACATTTTTTGCATTTGCTTTTGCTCCCCCTCCTTGCACCCTCCTGTTGCATCACGTTTTTGTACCCGCTTTTGCACTGCCTTTAATAATCCCATTTATACCTTTCTTGCACTCCCTTTTTCCATCACCTTTTGCATTTTATTTTTACATCGCCTTTTGCATTGCATTTTTGCAGCCCTTTTTGCATCTCCTTTTGCACTCACTTCTTCCATGCCTCCTTTTGCACCTCGTCTTGCTTCCTTTTTGCATCTCCTCTTGCACCCCTCCTCTTGCTTCCCTTTTGCATTTCCTGTTGCACTGCATTTTTGCACCGACCTCTTGCATCCTTTTTTAGCACCGGGGCGATGCTGTGAGCTGTCTCCATGCTTCCCATCGCTGTCCGACCACTGCAAACCATCATTGCAAGTGCCACTGTGGCCATCTCCTACCTTTGCACCAGCCCCAAGCTCTTCTTGCTGCCAGTTGCACCCATCAAGAAATATTACAGCTCCTATTGCCCACCCAGAATCAGTTTGGTGTTGCATGCTGCTGAGGATGCAATGGTAGTGTTGCATGCTCCTCAGGGTGCAAATTCAGTGTTGCACACTCCTTGGGGTGTAAATTCAGTGCTGCATGCTCCTCAGAGTGCAAATTCAGTGTTGCACGCTCCTTGTGGTGCAAATTTAGTGTTGCATGCACAAGTTGCACTGGGATTTGGGGCTTGAAATGCACAGGTTGCACAGGGATTTGGGGTTTGCAATGCACACACTGCACTGGGATTTGAGGTTTGCAATGCACACATTGCACGGGGATTTGGGGTTTGCAACGCACACATTTCACAGAGATTTGGGGTTTACAACACACCCTCTCAGCACTCACCTCTCCTTCCTACCCACAGCACTGCCATGCCTGGAAAGCAGCCACTACAATGCCTGCAGCTCTGCCTGCTTGCACCGTGCACCCCACAAAACTGCTCAGCACCCTGCCAGAACACCCAGGGCTTGGTCCTCTGCAATGGCACCTGCATGGTGGGGACCTACATTATGTCACCTTCGATGGGAACTGCTGTGATTATGGGAGCGGTTGCTTCTACGAATTCACTGGGACGTGTGAGGTGAGCAGGAAGCTGGTGGGCTTCCAGGTGTTGGTGCAGGATGAGGCTCGGGGGCTGGTCTCCTTCACATGCTTGGCGTGGGTCATCGTCTATGGGTACAACTTCACCTTCAGCCAGGACTTCCCAAGGAAGGCATGGAGAGGGCGGCCCCAACACAAGGCCTTCAGGAGGTTTTGGGGGGGTGATGAAAACATTATGGAGTGCTGAGGGGTGTGGGGAGCAGGGTGGGGGACTTGGAGGGTTGAGGTTGGCCTTGGCCTTGGTGTTGGGGCTGGCCTTGGTGTTGGGGTAGGCCTTGGTCTTGGCCTTGGCCTTGGGGTTGGCATTGGGGTAGGCCTTGTGGCCCCAACATGGGCCTTCAGGGGTTTTGGGGGGTGCTGGGAGCATGGTGGGGTGCTGAGGGGTGGGAGGAAAGGGGTGAGAGACTTGAAAGGTCGGGGTTGGCCTTGGAGTTGGGTTTGGGGTAGGCCTTGGCTTTGGGGTAGGCCTTGGCCTTGGCCTGGGGGTTGGGGTAGGCCTTGGGATTGGGGTTGGTGTAGGGGTAGGCCTTGTGGCCCTAACATGGGGCCTTCAGGGGTTTTGGGGGTGATGAGAGCATTATGGGGTGCTGAGGGGTGTGGGGAGAGAGGTGGGGGACTTGGAGGGTTGGGATAGGCCTTGGTGTTGGGGTAGGCCTTGGTGTTGGGGTAGGCCTTGTGGCCCCAACATGGGACCTTCAGGGGTTTTGGGTGGTGATGGGAGCATGATGAGATGCTGAGGGGTGGGAGGAGAGCAGTTGGGGACTTGGAGGGTTGGGGTTGGCCTTGGTGTTGGTGTTGGGGTTGGTCTTGGTGTTGGGGTAGGCCTTGGTGTTGGGGTAGGCCTTGTGGCCCCAACATGGGGCCTTCAGGGGTTTTGAAGGGTGATGGGAGCATGGTGGGGTGCTGAGGGGTGGGGGGCGAGGGGTGGAGGACTTGGAGGGTTGGCCTTTATGTTGGGGTTGACCTGGGTGTTGGGGTAGGCCTTGGCCTTGGGGATGGTGGAGGAATCACCCAAAACACTCTGGGCAACCTCTCTGGGACCCCCTAAACCTTCCAGAGACTGCTCCAGGGACCACAAAACCACTGCGAGCACCCTCCTGTTACCCCATGGACACCCTAAGTACCCCCTGGGACTCCCTAACCACCCTGAGACCCCTAAATTTCTACAGGGACCCCCCTAACCTAACCCAATCTGGGGTCCTCCAAAACCCTCCATGGACCCCCAAAACCACCCCAGAGACACCACAGACTTCCACAGGGACCCCCCTCAGCCCCCCTGCAAGCCCCAAACTCCTCCAGAGACCCCAAAAATGGCCCCAGAGACCCACTCAGATCACCCTAGGGATCTCCTAAATCCCACTGAGATCCCCAAAATGCTCCAGAGACCCCTCAGAACACCCCAGGGACCCCTTAAATACCCCATTAGGACGCCCAAGCTGCTCCAGGACCACCCCAAATCCCAGCAGGGACCCCCATAAACCATCCCAGAGTGCTCCCAAACCCTCCATAGAACCCCAGACCTCCTCAGGGACCCCTTCAGGCCCCCCAGAACACCCAAATCCCTCCAGGGTCTCCTCAAATCAGCGTAGGAATCCCCTAAATCCCCCCTGGGACCCCCAAACTGCTCCAGTGTCCCCCCCAAACCACTCAAGGACCCTCCAGACCCTCTGTGGATCCCCAAATCCACCCCAGAGATGCCCCAAATCTTTCCAGGGACCCTCTCAAACCACCCCAAGGACATCCCCATAATCACCTCAGGGACACACTAAATCCCTCCTGGGATCCCCAAACCCCTCCAAGAACCATCCTAAACCACCCCAGGGTGTACCCAAACCTTCCATGGACCCCCAACACCACCCCAGAGACCCCTTCAACCCCCCCCAGAACCCCTCCAAACCCCACCACAGGGACACCACCCAAATCACACCAGGAAGCCCCCTGTATCCAACATGGGGACCCCAAACCCCTTCAGATATCCCCCAAAACCACCCCGTAGACCCCTCAAACCACCCCATGGGCCCCCCAAACCACCCCATGGACCCCCCAAACCACCCCATGGACCCTCCAACCCTCCCCAAGCACCCTCCAACCTACCCCAGGGCCCCCCTAAACCAGCCCAAGCCCCCCAAATTTCCCCAGCTACCCCCCAAACCTGCCCAGGGAACACCCAAGCCCCCCGTATGGCTGGTGGGGAGGGGGACCCTACAGCGTCCGGGCCCCTCGTTAGTGGCTCTCCGGGCCGTGATGCCCTGGTGCCGCCTGTTCATTTGCTCAACAATTAGCGGCGACGAAGGTGGGGCTGACCCACAGCCGCCTCGGATGCCTGGGTCCCTTGGGGGGGGGGGGAATTGGGGGCAGTCCCCTCACACCCCTATGTCCCACAGGGTGATGGTGGTGGGGTCTGAGGAGGGGGCCCCCAAATGCCTGGGATCCTCTGTGGGGTGGGGATGAACCCCTGAAGTCCCTATGGGGGTGGGGAGGAGGTCCCCAAACCTGGGTCCCCCAAGTTAGATGGGGTTTGGGGTGGGGGTCCGCAGATGCTTGGGATCCCCCAGGGCACGCTGATTGGGGGGGGGGGGGAATTGGGTGCTTTGCAGGGTGGGGAAGGTGCTCAGGGACCCTCAGGATAAGAAGGGGGGGCAAGAGGGGGTGTCCAGGCACTTGGGTCATTATGGGGGTGATGAGGGGGTCCTTGGCGGTATTTAGGGGGGGTCCCTCCTGCATGCATCTGGGTGCCACCCCCACCTATTCTGGTAGGTCTATGGGTGCTCCATGGAGCTTTGGACCCCCCCAACACCAGACCCACCTGCGACCCTGGGTGCCACCCCCGTTTCCCCCCCCTGCCACCCCGCCTCGGCCGTGCCTATTGTTCCCAAGAACAAAAGGCTCCTGCCCCGTCGCAGCCCCAATTATCCGGAGCAGGAGAGCAGAGGGACCCGAGCGTCCCCAAACACGGCCCTGCCCCACGTCGGACCCGGCCGCCTGGGTCCTGGGGGTTGGGGGGTGGCAAAAAGGGGGCTGGGGGGCACAAGACATGGGAAAGGGAGGGAAGGATGGGAAGGAGGAAGGGGAAGGGAAGGAGGGACCGTGCCCAGATGGATGGATGAAGGCATGGATGGGTGGAGAGATGGATGACGAGATTATGGGGATGGAGGAAGGATGAAGGGATGGAAGGAAGGAGGGATGGAAGGATGAGGGACGGAAGGATGGATGGAGGGATGGTGGATGGAGAGATAGAAGAACAATTGGGTGGATGGAGGGATCATTGGGTGGGCAGATGGATGGAGGAACAGATGGATGGAGGGATCAACCGAGGAAGAAATTGTTGGAGGGATGGGTGGATGGATGGATGGATGGACTAATGGAAGAATGGACTGAGGGATCATTGTATGGATGGAGGAACGGATGGATGGAGAGATCAGCTGAGGAAGGAATTGTTGGAGGGATGCGTGGATGGATGGATTAATGGAATAATTCATGGAGGGATCATTGGATGGGTAGAGAGAGGGATGGAGGGATCGTTGCATTCAAGGACGGATGGAGGAATGGATGGATGGAGGGACCAACTGAGAAAGGAATTCTTGGAGGGATGGGCAGACGGATGGAGGGATGGATGGACAGATGGAGGGACTAATGGAAGAATGGATTGAGGGATCGTTGGATGGAAGGATGGATGGAGGAACAGATAGACGGCGGGATCAACCGAGGAAGGAATTGTTGAACGGATAGAGGGATGGATGAAAGAGTGGATTGAGGGATCCTTGGATGGATGGATGGGTGGAAGGACAGATGGACAGACAGAGGGATCAACAGAAGGAGGAATCATAGGATGGACGAATAGATGGACAGACAGACGGAGGGATGGACAGAGGGATGGATGAACGGACGGAGGGATCATTGGCTGGAAGAAGGGACGGTTGGAAGAAGCATTGAATGGACAGATGGGTGGATGGACGGACGGACGGACAGACGGATCATTGCATGAATGTATGGATAAATGAAGGAGTGGATGGCGAGATGGAAGGAGAGATGGAAGGACAGATGGACAGACGCATCATTGGATGGGCAGACGGATGGAAAGACCGCAGAGGAGCCACCACCATGCCTCCCCCCCCGCCGCCCTGCTGGCGCCAGCACCGGCCTGAATCCGTCCAGCCCCAGATCTTATCTCTGCCCCCGGGGCCAGGGTGCCCCCAGACCCCACCCCCTCCACGGGGACCAGTGGGGGTGGCACTGAGGGGGGTGGAGCCAGCACGCCATTGGCTGCTGCCACCCCTTTGGCCCCTACAAAAACCCAGAGCCCTTGGAGGAGTCACAGCCCCGTGGCCCTGGCATGGTGAGTCCTGGACACTTGGGTCCCCTTTCCATTTGAGGGGGGTGGGGAGGGTTATGGGGTCTATGGGGCAGAATGGGGCAGGGTGGGGAGGGTTATGGGGTCTATGGGGCAGAATGGGGCAGGGTGGGTCCCAGACACCTGCATCCCCTTCCTCATTCTGGGGTGTTATGGGGTCTATGGGGTGGAGTGGGGCAAGATGGGCACCTGGGTCTCCTGTCCTTTTCTGGGGCATCGTGGGGTCTATGGGGTGGAGTGGGGCAGGACAGATCCTGGATACCGTGGTCCCCTGCCCCATTTTAGTGGGATATGGGGCTGTGGGGTATGGTGGGGCAAGATGGGTCCTTGACGTCTGGGGTCCCCTGCCCCGTTTTAGGTGGGAATGGGTTCTGTGGGGTGCAGTGAGGTGGGGTGGATCTCGGATAGCTGGTTCCATTGCCCAGCTGTGGGGATTTATGGGGTGCAGTGTGGCAGGGTGAGTTCCCAAATGCCTGGGTCCCCTGCCCCATTTTAGGTGGGAATGGGGTCGATGGGGAAGAGCAGGGTCAAGGTGGGTCCTGGAAATATGAGTCCCCCTTCCATTATGGGGGATTGTGGGGTCTATGGGGCAGGGTGTGTCCCTGGATGCCTGGGTCCCCCCACACCACTTCTTACCGTCCTCTCTGCGGCGTGTGGTGCAGATGGGGCCTCGTCAGACGTTGCTTCTCTGGGCCTGGTTCGTGCTCCAGTGTGGTGAGTCCAGTTTGGCCAAAACCCCCATTTCTGCACCCAAATGCCACCCTACCCCTCTCCCCACCAGTCTCTGAAATGGCTCCTCCTTTTCCACCTCATCCCTCCTTTCCCTTTGCATCTCCAACCTGCCAAATTTTGCACTTCCTGTCCCCAAATCTACGCATCCTTTCATTGCACCTCTTGCTTTGCATCTCCCACCCCAAATCTGGCATTTCTAGCCCCCAAACCGATACACCCTTTCATTGCGCTTCTCCTTTTGCATCCCCAATGCCCAGATTTGGTGTTTCTAGCCCAACATCCATGCAACCCCATAACTGCACCATCCCCTTCCCTGGGAATGGGCAGCAGTGAGCGCTCAACCCATATACAAGCCCTTAGAGAATACTCACCCTTAAATCCTCCCATGAATATGCACCCAAAAGGAAGGAAGAGATGGTTTTAGCAGGAGGAGAGGAAAAGGTGGGAAAATCTGCCTTATTTGTCACAAAAGTAAGCTGATTGTTGAGCAGTGGATTCTCTGCTGTCTGATAAGGGGTTGGGGTGTTGCTCACCGGTCTCCTGGTTTTATTCCCCAGGTGCTGATCCACAAGCCCACAGCAGTGCCAAGCTCTGCTCTGGGGTACAATGTGGGCTGGGGACCACTTGCAGAGTGTTGGACGGCAGGCCCAAGTGTGTCCCCTCGCCCTCCTGCAAAAACTACCCGTGCAAAGAAGGGACACAGTGCCAGATGGTGGACGGGTGGCCCCAATGCGTCCCACTGCCATCGTGCAAGAACACCCGCTGTGAAGCAGGAACAGAATGCAAGATGGTGGATGGGTGGCCAAAATGTGTCCCATTGCCATCATGCAAGAACACCCGTTGTGGAGCTGGAACAGAATGCAAGATGGTGGATGGGTGGCCTAAATGTGTCCCGTTGCCCTCCTGCAAGAACACCCGTTGTGAAGCAGGAACAGAATGCAAGATGGTTGATGGGTGGCCCAAGTGTGTCCCATTACCCTCATGTAAAAACACCCGTTGTGGAGCTGGAACAGAATGCAAGATGGTTGATGGATGGCCAAAATGCATCCCATTACCCTCATGTAAAAACACCCGTTGTGAAGCAGGAACAGAATGCAAGATGATTGATGGATTGCCCAAATGCATCCCATTGCCCTCGTGCAAGAACACCCGTTGTGAAGCTGGAACAGAATGCAAGATGATTGATGGATTGCCCAAATGCATCCCATTGCCGTCGTGCAAGAACACCCGTTGTGGAGCTGGAACAGAATGCAAGATGGTTGATGGATTGCCCAAATGCATCCCATTGCCCTCGTGCAAGAACTTCCACTGCCAAGCAGGAACAGAATGCAAGATGGTGGACGGGTGGCCAAAATGCATCCCATTACCCTCGTGTAAAAACACTCGTTGTGAAGCAGGAACAGAATGCAAGATGGTGGATGGGTGGCCAAAATGTGTCCCGTTGCCTTCATGCAAGAACACCCGTTGTGGAGCTGGAACAGAATGCAAGATGGTTGATGGATTACCCAAATGTGTTCCATTGCCCTCATGTAAGAACTTCCACTGCCAAGCAGGAACAGAATGCAAGATGGTTGATGGATGGCCGAAATGCGTCCCCTTGCCCTCATGTAAGAACACCCGTTGTGGAGCTGGAACAGAATGCAAGATGGTTGATGGATGGCCAAAATGCATCCCACTACCCTCATGTAAAAACACCCGTTGTGAAGCAGGAATGCAGTGCAAAATGGTGGATGGATGGCCCAAATGTGTCCCATTGCCTTCGTGCAAGAACACCCGTTGTGAAGAAGGAACGCAATGCAAGATGGTGGATGGGTTGCCCAAATGTGTCCCATTGCCCTCATGTAAGAACTTCCATTGTGAAGCTGGAACAGAATGCAAAATGGTGGACGGGTGGCCAAAATGCATCCCATTACCATCGTGCAAGAACACCCGTTGTGGAGCTGGAACAGAATGCAAGATGGTTGATGGATGGCCCAAGTGTGTCCCATTGCCATCGTGCAAGAACTTCCAGTGTGGAGCAGGAACTCAGTGCCAGATGGTGGACGGGTGGCCAAAATGTGTCCCGTTGCCATCGTGCAAGAACACCCGCTGTGGAGCCGGAACTCGGTGCCAGATGGTGGACGGATGGCCCAAATGTGTCCCATTGCCCTCATGTAAGAACTTCCATTGTGGAGCAGGAACTCAGTGCAAGATGGTGGACGGGTGGCCCAGGTGTGTCCCCTTACCATCATGCAAGAACACCCGATGTGGAGCTGGAACTCGGTGCCAGATGGTGGACGGATTGCCCAAATGCGTCCCGTTGCCGTCGTGCAACAACTTCCGTTGTGGGGCAGGAACGCGATGCAAGATGGTGGATGGGTGGCCCAAGTGTGTCCCCGTGCCCTCGTGTCGGAACTTCCCCTGCAAGGGTGGGACGCGGTGCCAGATGGTGGCCGGGAGACCCAAGTGCGTCCCCGTGCCTTCGTGCCACAACACCAAGTGCGGCGAGGGCATGCGGTGCAAGATGGTGGACGGATGGCCCAGGTGTGTCCACCTCCTGCCGTCCTGCCGGGACATTCAGTGTTTGAAGGGGACCCACTGCAAAATGGTGGACGGGTGGCCCAAATGCGTGCGCAAGCAGGTCTTCCAGAGGGAAGTGCCACCACCGCCAGCCCTCCAGGCACCCCCCTCGTGCCAAAACGTTCCCTGTACGAAAGGGACCACGTGCAAGGTGGTGGATGGTTGGCCCCAGTGTGTCCCCACCAAGACGTCCCCAAGACGACCTTCCTGCAGTGACATCCACTGTCCCAAAAGGACCACGTGCAAGATAACGGATGGGTGGCCCCACTGCGTCCAGAACCGCCCCTCCTGCAGTGACATCAAATGCGAGAAGGGAACCTCATGCCAGATCGTCGATGGTTGGCCACGGTGTGTCCAAAGCAAGACGTCCCCAAGACAACCTTGTCGGGACATCCAGTGTCCCAAAGGAACCTCATGCAAGGTGACTGACGGCCAAGCGCAGTGTGTCCACAACCCGCCCTCCTGTGATGACATCCAATGCCAGAAGGGAACCGTGTGCCACATGGTCGATGGCTGGCCTTGGTGCGGGCCAACCAAGACCTCCTACTCGCAAGCCATCCATAAAACACCATCGTGCGAGGACATCCGTTGCCAAATGGGGACGGTGTGCAAAATAGTAGACGGGTGGCCCAAATGCGTCGGTCCCCTGCCATCATGCAACGACATCCGATGTTCCCAAGGCACCGTGTGCAAGATGATCAAAGGTTGGCCCAAGTGTATCCACAACCCACCCTCCTGCAGCAACATCCAGTGCCCGAAGGGGACCAGGTGCCTCATGGCACAGGGTTGGCCCCGCTGCGTGCAGAGTGGACCCTTCCACCAGCAACTGGCTTCTCCCAACTGGGCAGGCACCAGGAGATATTTCTACTCCCATCCCATCCCGAAACAGCTACCCAGTGCGCAGCCATCTTGTGCCAATGTGTGGTGTCACCGAGGGACCTCATGTAAGATGACGGACAACCAACCTCGGTGTGTCCCTAACCCACCTTCCTGCAGCGATGTCCAGTGCCAGAAGGGAACCATGTGTCAGATGGTTGATGGTTGGCCCCGGTGTGTTCAAACCAAAGTCTCACCAAGGCAACCTTCCTGCAGTGACATACAGTGTCCTAAAGAGACCACATGCAACATGATTAATGGCCAACCACGATGCATCCACAACCCACCTTCATGCAGCGATGTCCAGTGCCAGAAGGGAGCCACGTGCCAGATGGTTGATGGTTGGCCCCGGTGTGTTCAAACCAAGATATCCCATACACAGCCAACCCAGAAAAAAAGGACGTGTGAGGACATGCAGTGTGCAAAAGGAACCGTCTGCAACATAGTGGAAGGTGGACCCAAATGCGTTGCCCAACATCGTTCCTGCAGTGATATCCAGTGTCCCAAAGGGACCACGTGTAAGATGGCGGATGGACAACCCCAATGTGTCCACAACGTGCCCTCCTGCAGTGATATCCAGTGCCAGAAGGGAACCATGTGCCAGATAGTTGATGGTTGGCCCCGGTGCATCCAAATCAAGATCTCCCCAAGACAGCCTTCTTGCAATGATGTCCACTGTCCCAAAGGGACTGCATGTAATATGATAGATGGCCAACCACGATGCGTCCACAACACACCCTCCTGCAGTGATGTCCAGTGCCAGAAGGGAACCACGTGCCAGATGGTTGATGGTTGGCCCCGGTGCATCCAAACCAAGATGCCCATCAGGCAACCTTCTTGCAATGATGTCCACTGTCCCAAAGAGACCACTTGCAACTTGATTGATGGTCAACCACGATGTGTCCATAATCCACCCTCCTGCAGTGAGATCCAATGCCAGAAGGGAACCACGTGCCAGATGGTTGATGGTTGGCCCCGATGTGTGCAAACCAAGACCTCCGTGAGGCAGCCGTCCTGCAGAGACATCCAGTGTCCCAAAGGGACCACGTGTAGGATGGCAGATGGGCAACCCCACTGTGTCCACAATGCACCCTCATGCAGTGACATCCAATGCCAGAAGGGAACCACTTGCCAGATGGTAGATGGTTGGCCTCGGTGCATCCAAACCAAGATGTCCCCAAGACGGCCTTCTTGCAATGACGTCCACTGTCCCAAAGGGACTACGTGCAACTTGATTGATGGCCAACCACGATGTGTCCAAAATCATCCCTCTTGCAGTGACATCGAGTGCCAGAAGGGAACCACGTGTCAGATGGTGGATGGTTGGCCCCGTTGCATCCAAACCAAAACCTCCGTGAGGCAGCCGTCCTGCAGGGACATCCAATGTCCCAAAGGGACCACGTGTAAGATGGCAGATGGGCAACCCCACTGTGTCCACAACACACCCTCCTGCAGTGATGTCCAGTGCCAGAAGGGAACCGCATGCCAGATGGTTGATGGTTGGCCCCAGTGCATCCAAACCAAGATATCCATCAGGCGACCTTCTTGCAATGATGTCCACTGTCCCAAAGGGACCACTTGCAACTTGATTGATGGCCAACCACGATGTGTCCATAACCCACCTTCCTGCAGTGAGATCCAATGCCAGAAAGGATCCACTTGCCAGATAGTTGATGGTTGGCCCCGGTGTGTCCAAATCAAGATCTCCCCAAGACGGCCTTCTTGCAATGATGTCCACTGTCCCAAAGGGACTGCATGTAATATGATTGATGGCCAACCAAGATGCGTCCACAACGCGCCCTCCTGCAGTGATGTCCAGTGCCAGAAGGGAACCACGTGTCAGATGGTGGACGGTTGGCCTCGGTGCATCCAAGCCAAGACGCCCGTGAGGCAGCCGTCTTGCAGGGACATCCAGTGTCCCAAAGGGACCACGTGTAGGATGGCAGATGGGCAACCCCACTGTGTCCACAGCACACCCTCCTGCAGTGAGATCCAATGCCAGAAGGGAACCGTGTGCCAGATGGTTGATGGTTGGCCCCAGTGCATCCAAACCAAGATATCCGTCAGGCGACCGTCTTGCAATGATGTCCACTGTCCCAAAGGGACCACTTGCAACTTGATTGATGGTCAACCACGATGTGTCCATAACCCACCTTCCTGCAGTGAGATCCAATGCCAGAAGGGAACCACTTGCCAGATGGTTGATGGTTGGCCACGGTGTATCCAAGTCAAAACCTCTGTGAGGCAGCCGTTTTGCAAGGACATCCAGTGTCCCAAAGGGACCACATGTAAGATGGCAGATGGACAACCCCACTGTGTCCACAACACACCCTCCTGCAGTGACGTCCAGTGCCAGAAGGGAACCACATGTCAGATGGTGGATGGTTGGCCCCGGTGCATCCAAACCAAGATGGCCATCAGGCAACCTTCTTGCAATGATGTCCACTGTCCCAAAGAGACCACTTGCAACTTGATTGATGGCCAACCACGATGTGTCCATAACCCACCTTCCTGCAGTGAGATCCAATGCCAGAAAGGAACCACTTGCCAGATAGTTGATGGTTGGCCCCGGTGTGTCCAAATCAAGATCTCCCCAAGACGGCCTTCTTGCAATGATGTCCACTGTCCCAAAGGGACTGCATGTAATATGATTGATGGCCAACCACGATGTGTCCACAACGCACCCTCCTGCAGTGATGTCCAGTGCCAGAAGGGAACCACATGTCAGATGGTGGATGGTTGGCCTCGGTGCATCCAAGCCAAGACGTCTGTGAGGCAGCCATCTTGCAGGGACATCCAGTGTCCCAAAGGGACCACGTGTAAGATGGCGGATGGGCAACCCCACTGTGTCCACGATGGACCCTCCTGCAGTGACATCCAATGCCAGAAGGGATCCACGTGCCACATGGTTGATGGTTGGCCCCGGTGTCTTCAAACCAAGGTCTCACCAAGGCGACCTTCCTGCAGTGACATCCAATGTCCTAAAGAGACCACGTGCAACTTGATTGATGGTCAACCACGATGCATCCACAACGCACCCACCTGTAGCGACATCCAATGCCAAAAGGGAACTGCGTGCCAGATGCTTGATGGTTGGCCCCGGTGCATCCAAACCAAGACCTCCGTGAGGCAGCCGTCCTGCGGAGACATCCAGTGTCCCAAAGGGACCACGTGTAAGATGGCAGATGGGCAACCCCACTGTGTCCACAGCGTGCCCTCTTGCAATGAGATCCAATGCCAGAAGGGAACCACGTGCCACATGGTAGATGGTTGGCCCCGGTGCGTCCAAACCAAGATGCCCTCAGTGCAACCTACTTGTGGTGACATCCACTGTCCCAGAGGGACCACGTGTAAGATGGATGATGGTTGGCCACTCTGCATCCAAAACCGACCATCTTGCCATGATGTCCAGTGCCAGAAGGGAACCACGTGCCAGATGGTCGATGGTTGGCCCCAGTGTGTCCAAGTCAAGACCTCCATTAGGAAACCTTCCTGCAGGGATGTCCAGTGCCCCAAAGAGACCACGTGCAGGTTGAGAGATGAGTGGCCTCAATGTGTTCACAACAAACCCTCCTGCAAGGCTATCCAATGTCCAAAGGGGACCACGTGTAGGATCACAGATGGGTGGGCCAGGTGTGTCCACACGCAGCCTTCCTGCCACGATGTCCAGTGCCAGAAGGGATCCGCGTGCCAGATGGTTGATGGTTGGCCCCGGTGTGTGCAAACAAAGACCGTGCTGAGACAACCATCCTGCAACAACGTCCAGTGTCCCAAAGGGACCTCATGCAAAATGCTGCAGGGGTGGCCCCAGTGCGTCCACAGCCAGCCCTCCTGCAGTGATGTCCACTGTCCCAAGGGGACCACGTGCAATATTGTCAACGGTTGGCCCCAGTGTGTGCAAAACCGTCCCTCCTGCAGTGACATCCAATGTCAGAAGGGATCAGCTTGCCAGATGGTTGATGGTTGGCCCCGGTGTGTTCAGACCAAGGTCTCACCAAGGCGACCTTCCTGCAGTGACATCCAATGTCCTAAAGAGACCACGTGTAACATGATTAATGGCCAGCCACAATGTGTCCACAACGCACCCTCCTGCAGTGACATCCAATGCCAGAAGGGAACTGTGTGCCAGATGGTTGATGGTTGGCCCCGGTGTGTCCAAACCAAAATTCCCCCAAGGAGACCTTCCTGCAGTGACACCCAGTGTCCCAAAGGGACCACGTGTAAGATGGTGGATGGTTGGCCGCAGTGCATCCATAACCGACCTTCTTGTAGTGATATTCAATGCCAGAAAGGAACTGTGTGCCAGATGGTCGATGGTTGGCCCCGGTGTGTCCAAAGCAAGATCTCCCCAAGACGGCCTTCTTGCAACAATGTGCAGTGTCCCAAAGGAACCACGTGCAAGATACTATATGGTTGGCCTCAGTGTGTCCACAGCCAACCATCTTGCAATGACATCCAGTGTCAAAAAGGAAGTGTGTGTCAGATCATGGATGGTTGGCCAAGGTGTGTTCAGCATCAGCCAACTTGCAACGACCTCCAGTGTCCTACAGGGACCTCATGCAAGATGGCAGACGGTTGGCCCCAGTGTGTCCAGAACCAGCCTTCCTGCCATGACGTCCAGTGTCAAAAGGGAACCAGGTGCCAGATGATCGATGGTTGGCCCCGGTGTGTCCAAGTCAAGATGGCTCCTAGGAAACCTTCTTGCAAGGATCTCCAGTGTCCCAAAGGGACGGTGTGCAAGATGCTACATGGGTTGCCCCAATGTGTCCACAGGCAGCCCTCCTGCCAGGACATCCAGTGCCAGAAGGGAACCACGTGCCAGATGGTCGATGGTTGGCCCCGGTGCGTCCAAACCAAGATCTCCCTAAGGCAACCTTCTTGCAGGGACATCCAGTGCCCCAAAGGGACCACGTGCAAGGTGCTACTTGGGTGGCCTCAGTGTGTCCACAGACAACCGTCCTGCAACGACATCCAGTGCCAGAAGGGAAGCGTATGTCAGATTGTAGATGGTTGGCCACGATGTGTTCAGAGACAACCTACTTGTAAGGACATCCAGTGTCCTAAAGGGACTACGTGCTCTATGTTCAATGGATGGCCACAGTGTGTCCACAACCAACCTTCCTGCAGTGACATCCAATGCCAGAAGGGAACCACGTGCCAGATGGTGGACAGTTGGCCCAGGTGTATCCAAACCAAGATGTCCTCAAGGCAACCTTCATGCAGTGACGTCCAGTGTCCCAAAGGAACCACGTGCAATATTATCAACGGTTGGCCTCAGTGCATCCAAAATCGTCCCTCCTGCAGTGACATCCAGTGCCAGAAGGGAACTGCGTGCCAGATGGTTGATGGTTGGCCCCAATGTGTGCAAACAAAGACCACCGTGAGGCTACCATCCTGCAACAACGTCCAGTGTCCCAAAGGGACCTCATGCAAGATGCTGCAGGGGTGGCCCCAGTGCGTCCACAGCCAGCCCTCCTGCAGTGATGTCCACTGTCCCAAGGGGACCACGTGCAATATTGTCAACGGTTGGCCCCAATGCGTCCCAAACCAGCCTTCTTGCAGCAACATCCAATGCCAGAAGGGAACCACATGCCAGATGGTTGACGGTTGGCCCAGGTGTGTGCAAATCAAGACCTCCATTCGCAGACCTACTTGCAATGACCTCCAATGTCCCAAAGGGAGCATCTGCAAGATAACAGACAGCTGGCCGCAGTGCGTCTACACCCAACCCTCTTGCAATGACGTCCAATGTCAGAAGGGATCCATGTGTCAGATGGTTGATGGTTGGCCCCGATGTGTTCAAATCAAGGTCTCACCAAGGCGACCTACTTGCGCGGACCTCCACTGTTCCAAAGGGACCACGTGCAAGATGACGAATGGGTGGCCCCACTGCGTCCAGAACCCACCCTCCTGCAGTAACATTCAGTGTCAGAAGGGAACTATGTGCCAGATGGTCGATGGTTGGCCACGGTGTGTGCAAGTCAAGACTTCCATCAGGAGACCGACTTGTAGGGACGTCCAGTGTTCCAAGGGATCCATGTGCAAAATGCTACATGGGTGGCCGCAGTGTGTCCACTCACAGCCCTCCTGTCACGATGTCCAGTGTCCCAAAGGGACCGCGTGTAATATGGTCAACGGATGGCCCCAGTGCGTCCAAAATCGTCCCTCCTGCAGTGACATCCAGTGCCAGAAGGGAACCACGTGCCAGATGGTTGATGGTTGGCCCCAGTGTGTCCAAACCAAGACCTCCATTAGGGGACCTTCCTGCAGGGATATTCAGTGTCCCAAAGGGATCACATGCAAGATGCTACACGGGTGGCCTCAGTGTATCCATAGACAACCCTCCTGCAGCGACATCCAATGCCAGAAGGGAACCACGTGCCAGATGGTTGATGGTTGGCCCCAGTGTGTCCAAAGCAAGACCTCCCCAGGACGTCCTTCTTGCAACAATGTGCAGTGTCCCAAAGGGACCACGTGCAAGATGACAGATGGGTGGCCACAGTGTGTCCACAGCCAACCTTCCTGCAGTGACATCCAATGTCCTAAAGGGACTACATGCAATATTATCAACGGTTGGCCCCAATGTGTCCAGAATCGTCCCTCCTGCAGTGACATCCAATGTCCCAAGGGGACCACATGCAACATTGTCAATGGTTGGCCACAATGCATCCAAAATCGTCCCTCCTGCAGTGACATCCAATGCCAGAAGGGAACTGTGTGCCAGATGGTTGATGGTTGGCCCCGATGTGTGCAAACAAAGACCACCGTGAGGCTACCATCCTGCAACAACGTCCAGTGTCCCAAAGGGACCTCATGCAAAATGCTGCAGGGGTGGCCCCAGTGTGTCCACAGCCAACCCTCCTGCAGTGATGTCCACTGTCCCAAGGGGACCACGTGCAATATTGTCAACGGTTGGCCCCAGTGTGTGCAAAACCGTCCCTCCTGCAGTGACATCCAATGTCAGAAGGGATCAGCTTGCCAGATGGTTGATGGTTGGCCCCAATGTGTGCAACCCAAGACCTCCATTCGTAGACCGTCTTGCAGGGACATCCAGTGTCCAAAGGGGACCACGTGCAAGATGACAGATGGGTGGCCGCAGTGTGTCTACAACCAACCCTCCTGCAATGACATCCAGTGTCCCAAGGGCACGGCCTGCACGATGACAGAGGGTTGGCCCCAGTGTCTTCCCAGCCATCCCCTCTTCCGATCTGCATCGTGGGGTCACCCTGCTTCTGTCCCCCAAATTTCCACTGGGGTCTCCTCCATCCCCTCATCCTGCAATGGTGCTCACTGTGCTGCTACCCCTGGGTCCTGCCAGAACTTTGCCTGCAAGCCCGGCACCGTTTGCATGGTGGTGCATGGCCACCCCACCTGTGTCTCCCGGCCTTCGTGCAAGAACCTCCACTGCCAAGCAGGAATGGGCTGCAAGCTTCTCAACGGGTGGCCCCGCTGTGTCCGCATCCCCTCGTGCGGTGACCTGCAGTGCCCGAGCGAGATGGCGTGCCGGGTGGTGCGAGGCTGGCCCAAGTGCGTGCGGATGGTGAGGAGCGCGCCTGCGGCGTCTTGTACCGGCATCTCCTGCAAGTCCGGCACCACGTGCCAAGTGGTGGAGGGCGTCCCCCGCTGCGTGCCCCCAAAGCCCACGTGTGACACTGTGCATTGCTTGGAGGGGACCACGTGCCACATGGTGGAGGGCTGGCCCAAATGCATGCCCAACCAACCCACCTGCAGCGCCGTCCGCTGCCCCGAGGGCACCACGTGCCAAATGGAGGGTGGTTGGCCAACGTGCGTGCCCAACAAGCCCTCCTGCAGCACCGTCCGCTGCCCGGCCGGGACCACGTGCCAGATGGTGGAAGATTGGCCCAAATGCGTGCCCAACAAACCAACCTGCAAAGAGGTGCATTGCCCAGTGGGGACGACGTGCCAGATAGTGGAGGATTGGCCCAAATGCGTGCCCAACAAGCCAACTTGCAATGACATGCATTGTCCTGCCGGAACGACGTGTAGGGTGGTGGAGGATTGGCCCAAATGTGTGCCCAACAAGCCATCCTGCAACGACATGCATTGTCCAGCCGGAACGACGTGTAGGGTGGTGGAGGACTGGCCCAAATGTGTGCCCAACAAGATGTCTTGCAAAGAAGTGCGTTGCCCATCTGGGAGCACGTGCAAGATGGTGGACGACTGGCCCAAATGCGTCCCCAGCGAGCCATCTTGCAACGACGTGCATTGCCCATCCGGAACGACGTGCCAGATGGTGGAAAACTCACCCAAATGCGTCCCCGACAAGACATCTTGCAACGATGTGCATTGCCCGAAGGGGACAACGTGCAAGATGGTGGAAACCTCACCCAGATGCCTCCCTGTCTCGCAGCCCCCACTCGTTTGCCACATTTTGGGGCGCTGGCGTTACCGGGCCTTTGATGGGAAGAGCTACGGCTTGGCGGGGGCTTGCACCCAGACGTTGGTGAGCACCTGCGGCACCCAACTGCCCACCATCCATGTCACGGCGGGCGGCCAGTTTGGCGTGGGGCCGGGCGCCTCCTTCAGTCATGTCACACTCCACGGTGATGGCTTCGAGGTTGTCCTGCTCCGAGGCGAGGAGACGATGGCGAGGGTGAGTATTCGACAGTGGGTGGCACAAGGGGTGTGAGGGGGGTGTCCCATATTCCCTGGGAGGGAGCAGGGAGCCAGGCGTCTGGGGTCTCCCAACCCCCAGAACTCCAAGATGGGTGGTGGGCCCAGATGTCCAGGATCTCCCCATCCCATTTCCATCCCCAAGACCCCATAGCTTGGTGGTGGACCCAGGTGTCCAGCTCCTCCCCATCCCATTTCCAGCCCCAAGGTCCCATAACCAAGTGGTGGACCCAGGCATCCAGGATCTCCCCATCCCATTTCTAACCCCCAGACCCCATAACCAAGCGATGGACCCAGGTGTCCAGCCTCTCCCCATCCTATTTCCAACCCCCAGACCCCACAACTTGGGGTCTAGGTTCACTCAATCCCATTTCTAAGACTGAGGAAGGGACCCAGGTGCCCACACTGCGGTTGCCCATCCAATGTCCTCCCTTACAGGTGGCCGGGACCCGGGTCCCCCTGCCCCTCTCGCTGGCAGGGGGCCGGGTGCGCCTGGAGAGAAGAGGGGGACAGCGGCGGGTGGTCACAACCATAGGCGTGCGGGTGGCCGTTGGTGGGGACGGCGCCGTGACGGTGACGGCACCAGCGACGCTACGGGGACAGCTCTGTGGGCTCTGTGCCCATCCTGAGGATCGGGTCGGCGAGGGACAGGGGACACAGTGCTGTGAGTGGGGCATGGGGATATTAATTAGGGACAGGGACCCCAGTTATAGGGTCTGGAGGGAGTTGGGGGGCTGGGATGGGGACAGCCAATGGGTTGGGGATGGGCTTTGAGTTGGGAATGGGGATGGAGAAATGCGTGAAGGAGGTTGAAGGGATGGAGAAATGGGTGAAGGAGGTTGAAGAGATGAGGAAATGGGTGAAGAAGGATGAAGGGATGAGGAAATGGGTGGAGGAGGTTGGAGGGATGAGGAAATGGGTGGAGGAGGTTGGAGGGATGAGGAAACGGGTGGAGGAGGTTGGAGGGATGAGGAAACGGGTGGAGGAGGTTGGAGGGATGAGGAAACGGGTGAAGAAGGTTGAAGGGGTGGGTGAAGGTTGAAGGGACGGGGAAATGGGTGAAAGGCTGGAGAAATAGGTTAAGGAGGTTGAAGGGACAGGAAAAAGGGTGAAGAAAGAAGGATAACTGGATGGAGAGGGGATGGAGGAGGACTGAGGAACCGTTCTGAAGGACAACCCGACTAACCGCTGCTTCTCCTCTTCCCGCAGCCTCCTCCTGCTCATCCAAACACCCCCAGGAGCCCTGTGCCACCATGCCCAACCCCATCCCCAACCCCATCCCCGTCCCCGTCCCCAAACCCGTCTCCAACCTGGTCCCTAACCCCGTCCCCAACCCCGCCACCTGCTCAGCCCTGGGCATGGGCCACGTCCGCACCTTCGACCGGCTCCACCACGACTTCTCCGGCTCCTGCGTCTACCTCCTGGCCGGACTCTGCCCCGGCACCCAGGGCCCAGAGCCCTTCCGCGTCCTGGTGCGGGGCGGCCTGGGTGGCATCACCGGTGCCGAGGTCCTCGTGCGCCGCACGCGTGTGGAGCTGGAGCCCGGGCGGGTCACGGTGAGTAAGGGAGGAGTAGGAGCACGGGAATGGCGGTGTGAAGCTGGGGAGTGAGTAAGGACCGCAAGGAGGGAGTTGTGAGGATGGAGTAAACCGGGAGGAGAGGGCTGGATGCTGAGTAGCACTTTCTGCCCAAACTGGGATTAAGTAGGGATGTGTTGACTGACCAAGGGATGAGCAAAGAGGGAGTAGCAGGCGATTGGTGCATAAAGAGTAAAGACCAAGTAAATCCAGATTTTGCAAGGGGAGTAACAAATGAGTAATAAGTAACACATGAGTAGACAAGAAATCTGGGAAGCAGAAGATGTTAGCCAGCTCAGAGTTGCCCAAGGATGTGTAGGAAGTAAAGCATGAGCATTGAATGAGTAGTGAGTTACTAAAAGAGCAAGCCTGTATGTAGGAGCTGGCTCAGTGTTGTCACAGGATGCATAGCGAGTAAAGAGTAAGCATGAGCAGTGAGTCAGTAAAAGAGAAAGCAGGGACATATTAGCTGGCTGGGAGGTGCTGGGGGGTGACATAGTGAAGAGTGAGTAGTGAATGAGTAGCAAGTGTGTAAATAATGGGTGAGAAGGTTGTAAGTAGGGAGATTTATTAGCTGGATGGAAGTGCTGAGTAGCAAGAGTAAAGCACAACTAGAGACTAGGTGGGTTTGGGCCAGTCCAGACCCTGCCACAAGCTGCTTGGGAGGACCAGAGGGAAAGTGGCGAGCAGGGAGTGAGTAGCAAGGGAGTAAACCATGAGAAGTCAGTAAGAGTGCTCAGTCCTGTCTGATTCCCGCTAGTAGTGGCCTTGGAGGACTGGTAGCCAGATGGTGAGCAGCAAGTCTGTAGCTTGTGAATGACCCAGTGAGTAAACCACGAGTAATGACCGAGCAAACCCAGAGTAGTGATTGAGTAAACTATGAGTAGTGATGAAATGGGCTCCAGAAGGGCTGAACGCTGATTCTGACCCCTCCGGGGGTTCTCTTTGTGCCCTGCGCTCCCCCCAAACAGGTGAACGGCGTACCAACCCTCCTGCCCCACGTGGCGAAGGCCTCGGCGGTGACCCTGGAGCCCCGGGGCTGGGAGGTGGAGGTGCGGACCCCCCGGGGGCTGCGGGTGGCCTTCGAAGGGCACCACGGGCGGGTGAGCATCCGCGTGCCGGGCGCCTACAGCGGCCACCTCTGCGGGCTCTGCGGGGACTTCGACGGGGACCCCCGCAACGACCTGGCGCCGGCGGGGGGCTGGCGGGTGGGGGACACATCGGGCTGCAGGGACGCGGCGGGGTGCGGGGACGTCGGGGGGAAGGGGCAACAAGATGTGGGGAGGGAGTGTGGGGTGCTGCTGAACAAGGAGGGGCCCTTCCGGCTCTGCCACGAGGCTGTTCACCCCGAAACCTACTTCCGGGACTGCGTCGCCGACCGGTGTCACCGCGAGGGGGTCTGCCGCGTCCTCGCCGCCTACGTCGCTGCCTGCCAGGAGGCCGGGAGGAAGGTTCTGGAGTGGCGTTCCAAGGGGTTCTGCTGTAAGTGGCTCATGGGGGACCCGGGGATAAGGGTTGGAGGGGGACACGGCCCCATAGAGCACCCCAGGAAACTACAAGTCCTGGTGGGATGGTGACATGGCCCCATAGAACACCCTGGAAATCCAGAAGTCCTGGTAGGATTGGGACACAGCCCCATAGAGCACCCCAGGACCCCAAAAATCTTGGTGGGATGGGGACACAACGCCACAGAGCATCCCAGTACCCCATAAATCCTGATGGGAAGGGGACACGGCCCCACAGAACACCCCAGGACCCCAAAAGTCTTGGTGGGATGGGGATATAACACCACAGAGCACCCCAGGACCCCAAAAGTTTTGGTGGGAAGGGAATGCAACCCCATAGAGCACCCCAGGACCCCATAAATCACGATGGGATGGGGACATGGCCCCACAGAGCACCCCGGGAACCCATAAATCTGGTGGGATGGGGACATAACCCCATAGAGCACCCCAGTACCCCATAAATCCTGACGGGAAGGGGACATGGCCCCATAGAGCACCCCAGGACCCTCAAAGTACTAGTGGGATGGGGACACAACCCCATAGAGCACCCAGGAGAAGCCAAGCATCCGGGTGGGACCCTGGCCCCCCAGAGGGGACCGAGGCCCTTCCCCCAACACCGCCCTCTCCCCACAGCCCCCCAGTGCCCCACGGGCACCCGCTACGCCATCTGCGCCCCAGGCTGCACCCCGGGGTGCCGTGAAGGTTGCGTGTCCCCTGACGACTCCCACGGGGGCACCCAGAGGTGCTCAGCAGAACCAGTGGCAGCACCGGCTACCGTGGGCACCCCGGGGACCTGCCGGGCCGTGGGGACACAGCACTACTTGAGCTTCGATGGGGTGGCCATGGCCGTGGCGGACAACTGCTCCTACGTGGTGGCCCGGAGCTGCGGCCCCCCCGGCGCCCACCCTGCCTTTGATGTGACCGTCACCGACCCACCCCGGGGTGGCCCCGGCCCCCGCAGCGTCACCGTCACCGTGCACCAGCACCGCTTTGTGCTACGGGGTGGGCACCCCAGCATGGTGGAGGTGAGGAGGAGGAGGAAAGGGGAGAGCGGTGGGGATGGGCAAGGGTGGAGGGGGTGGAGAACGAGGTGGGGGTGGAGGAAAAATGGGTAGGGGGATGGACAGAGGAGATGGACAAGGCTGAGGGGGGAGGGATGGATGGATGAAGAACCTGGAAAGAGAAGAGGATGGTTGGGTGGAGGATGGATGGATGATGAAGAACGTGGAAAAAAGGGATGGAGAAGGGATGAGGTAGAGATATAGACACAGAAGAGGATGGGTAGATGGATGAAGAACATGGAAAAAGGGCTGGAGAAGAGCAGAGATGGAGGAATAGATAAAGAGGATGGATGGATGGATGGATGGATGGATGGATGGATGAAGAACATGGAAAAAGGGATGGAGAAGGGATGGATAGGGAAGAAGATGGATGGATGGGTGAAGAACGTGGAAAAAGGGATGGAGAAGGGCAGAGGTAGGTGTATGGACAGAGAAGAAGATGGGTGGATAGATGAAGAACATGGGAACAGGGATGGAGAAGGGGTAGATAAAGAATAGGATGGGTGGATGGATGGGTGAAGAACCTGCAAAAAGGGATGGGTGAAGAACCTGGAAAAAGGGATGGGTGAAGAGCAGAGGTAGAGGGATGGACAGAGAAGAGGATGGATGAATGGATGGATGGACAGATAAAGACGAAAAGGGTTGGAGGAACAAAGTTGGGTGGATGAAGGAGGTTGGACAGATGGTAGAACGACAAATGTCTGCTATGAGGACCAGGGAGGAGGAGTGGGCACCTACTGGGTGCCTCCAACCCACCCCACTCCACCCCACGCAGGTGGACGGCTCCAAGGCGTCGCTGCCCTTCTGCCTGCAAGGCCAGGCCGTGTGCCTGGCACCCCGGGGTGCCACCACCCTCCTGGTCGCCGACTTCGGCCTCCGCGTCACCGCCGGCCCCGGGGCGGCAGTGGCCGTCACCGTGTCCCCGAGCTTCCGCAACGTCACCTGCGGCCTCTGCGGCAACTTCGACGGCCACCCCTACAACGACCACCTCCACCAGGCCACCACGGCCACGTGTCATCGTCCCTGCCCCGGCCCCGCATGTCCCCCGTGCCGGCAGCCCCCCAAGAAAGCCTTCGTCCACACCGAGCTCTGCGGCGTCCTGCGGGACCCCCAGGGGCCCTTCGGGGGCTGTCACGCCGCGGTCCACCCCAGGGTCTTCTTCGACGTCTGCCTCTGGGAGCTCTGCGAAGCCCCCGAGGACAAGGAGGTCCTCAGCGAGGTCCTGGGCGCTTACGAAGCCGCCTGCCGCCAGGCCAAGGTCCGCGTGGGACCCTGGCGTGTCCCCAGCGTCTGCCGTGAGTTGGGGACCGCGGGGACACGGAGTGGGAGGTGGCCACGGGTATTTTGGGTGCTCACCTTGGGGAGGTTCTTGTGTGGGACTCCCCCGTGGCCATGACATCCACATGGAGCCATCCACGGTGTCACCTACGTCTGGGTCCATCCACGACGTCCCCGTTTCCCCCCACCCCAGTATCCCCTACGTGTCTGTCCACCCTCGACGTCCCCACGTGTGTCCATCCGTGATGTTCTCCAGCTCTCTGTCCAACCACGACACCCCTTTGTGGCCCTTCGTGATGTCCCCTTTGTGTCTGTCCATCCGTGGTGTCCTACAACTGTCTGACCAACCGTGACGTGCCTACGTGACCACATTGTCCTCTATACGTCCCTCCAAAACATCCGCCATCGACGTTCTCCACCTCTTGGTGTTCCTCCACGACGTTCTCCACCTCTCGGTGTTCCTCCACGACGTTCTCCACCTCTCGGTGTCCCTCTCTCCATCTCTCGGTGTTCCTCCACGATGTCCTCTGTCTCCTGGTGTCCCACCATGATGTTCTCCATCTCTCGGTGTTCCTCCATCCATGTGCCTACAATGACCTCAGCGTGCTCACCGTATCTTCTGTCTGTCCCTCCACGACATCAACCACCTCCGTCCCTTCACGACGTTCAACTGCGGCGTCCCCCGTGCTTGTCCAACTGTGACGCCCCCGTCTGTCCTTCCATGACGTTCTCCACCTCTCTGCCCACCTGTGACATCCCATGTCCGTGATGTCCCCGATGCATCCGTGATGTCCTCCATCTCCCTGCCCATCCATGACCTCCTCACGTGTCCCTCCACGTGTCCTACCCCCGATGTGTCCCTCCTCCAGGCCACGTTCCCACCTAATTCTCGTATCTCCTACAGCTCCGTGGTGCGTCGAGGGCTCCGGCTGCCGCCCTGGTGTCACCTGTGTTCCCCACCGAGCGCTGCTGCGGCGGGACCTGTCTCCAGGTGAGGGGGACGAGGGGGGGGGGGGAACGCGGTGGGGAGAGGGGATGGGGGACCACCAGACGGAGGAACCATTAGTGGAGGAGGAGGGGGATGGGAGATGGGTGGAAGGAGAGACCGTGGAAGAAGGATGGATGGTTGGGTGGACGGATGGGTGGATGGAGAAACCACGAAAGGATGAGTGGGTGGTTGCGTAAACGGAAGAAGGAACCATGGAAGAAGGAACCATGGAAGAAGGAACCATGGAAGAAGGAACCATGGAAGAAGGATGAGTGGTTGGGTGAACAGATGGAGAAACCACAGAAGAAGGATGAGTGGACGGATGAAGAAACCCTTGAACTTCTTTGATGGCTTCCCCGTCTATCTGTTCCTGGAAATACGGGTGGAGAAACCCTTGAAGATGGAGAAATGGAGGAAGAAAGCATTAAGGAACGGACGGAGAACAAAGCCGTTCAGGAAAGCTAGGTGGAGGTGGAGAAACCTCCGGTGGAGAAACCTCTGAAGATGGATGGATGGATGGATGGATGGATGGATGGATGGATGGGTGGGTGGGTGGGTGGAGAAACCCTTGACGATGGGTGGGTGGAGAAACCTCTGAAGATGGATGGATGGATGGATGGATGGATGGATGGATGGATGGATGGAAGGGTGGTTGGACGGACAAACCATTGACGATGGATGGGTGGATGAGGTGGAGAAACCGTTGATGATGGAGACACCGTTGATGATGGGTGGGTGGAGGAACCTCTGAAGATGGATGGATGGATGGAAGGGTGGTTGGATGGAGAAACCCTTGACAATGGGTGGGTGGAGAAACCTCTGAAGATGGATGGATGGATGGAAGGGTGGTTGGATGGAGAAATGGATGGAAGGGTGGTTGGATGGAGAAACCGTTGATGACGGATGGATGGATGAGGTGGAGAAACCTCTGAAGATGGATGGATGGATGGAAGGGTGGTTGGATGGAGAAACTGTTGATGATGGGTGGGTGGAGAAACCTCTGAAGATGGTTGGATGGATGGATGGATGGATGGATGGATGGATGGATGGATGGATGGATGGAGAAACCATTGATAATGGGTGGGTGGATGAGGTGGAGAAACCGTTGATGATGGATGGAAGGATGGAGAAACCTCTGAAGACGGACGGATGGAGAAACCTCTGAAGATGGATGGATGGAAGGGTGGTTGGATGGAGAAACTGTTGATGAGGGACGGAAGAACAGATGGAGAAGCTGTTGACGATGAGTGGATGGAGAAACCTTTGATGAGGGATGGGGAGATGGGGTGGAGAAACCGTTGATGATGGATGGAAGGGTGGAGGAAGCATGGATGATGGGTGGGTGGAGGAACCGTGGATGATGGATGGGTGGAGGAACTATTGATGATGGGTGGGTGGAGGAACCATTGAAGACAGATGGATGGAAGGGTGGATGGATGAAGAAACCATCGATGATGGGTGGGTGGAAGGGTGGAGAAACCATCGCTGGAGGTGTCCTGACCCCGCGTCCCCCCCTATCTCCCCCCAGGCGCCCTCCTGGGAGCGCTGCCGCTGCGTGGCCTGGGCTTGACGCCGCTTCTCCCCGGGGTCGTGCCCCTGGACCTGCCCCTGGACCTCCAGCCCCCCCGGCTCGGTCCCCTGGTCCCGTAGCGCCCTCGGGGACCCCCCCAGGGTGACTGAGCTGGGGTTGTCCCCCTCCCCCACCACCCCCCCCCCACCTCGTAAATTTTGTTAATTAATAAAATTCCGCCTTCCACTCCGATGCTCCTCGCCCCGTTTTCTCCATCCCCACGTCCCCACCACGAGAACCTGGGGGGCCAGGACCCGTCCCCCGTGTCCCCTGTCCCGCCCCCCCTCACCGCGTGCGTCCCCCACCCCAAAAAAAAAAACCCCAAAACGGGCCAGTTCAACCCTTTATTGTCCACCGCCTCCGTGACAGCGGCGTCCCCTCCCTGGTGGCATCCGCGTCACCTCCTGGTGGTGGCGGTGGTGGCCCTGTCACCGCCCCCCCCGAGCGGTGACAATTGGGACCCAACCCCCCCCTCCCCGTACCCCCCGGGGTTGGAGAAGCTCAGATCTTGCCGGGGAAGGTCCCCTCCTCGCGGTACTCGTCCCACGTTGTCACCTGCGGGGGGGGGACACGGTGGCCTCGTGAGGGACACGGTGGCTGTTGGGGAGAACGTGGGGACGCCACGGGGTGGGGGGGGACACCATGGGGTGGGGGGAGGACACCACGGGGTGGGGGGAGGACGCCTGGGTGGACTTGGGGACGCCTGGGTGGACTTGGGGACGCCACGGGGGCCAGGAGTGTGATGATGCCACCAAGGGGACGTGGTGACCCCAAAAAGGGACGTGGTGACCCCAAAAAGGGACGTGGTGACCCCAAAAAGGGGACACGTGGGACGTGGTGGCCCCCTGGGGACGTTGGGGGGGGACGGGGGGGACACGAGGACCTCGTGCTGGTGGGGACACCACGGGGGGCCCGGGGACCCCACGGTGACGTTGCGGGGGACCTGAAGGACGTGGGGACACCAGAGGGACACCGAGGGGGGGGGGGGGGGGCCGTGGGGACACCACGGAGGTCCTGAAGGACGCGGGGACACCACCACAGGGACACCGCGGGGGGACACGGGGATGAAGCGCGGCACCCAAGGGCCACGAGGCCACCACGGGGGACCCAAGGGCCACGAGGGTCACCGTGAAGGCCACGAGGGCCACCACGAGGAAGAATCAAGGAACCCAAGCGACGTCGAGGTGACGTAGAACCACCACGGGGCACCCAAGGGCCACCTGGGGGACCTGAGGACCCCCCCCCCGGGTCACCCAAGGGCCACCTGTGGGACCCGAGGCCCATGAGGCCACCATGAGGGCCACCACAAGGGCCACCAGGATGTAACAAGGGTCCTAAGTGGCATACAAACGACGTGGAAACACCATGGGGCACCCAAGGGCCACGAGGCCACCCCGGGGCACCCAAGGGCCACGAGGCCACCACAGGGCACCCAAGGGCCACCATGAAGGCCACAGTGGCCACCACGAGGGCCACGGGGAAGAAAACAGGGACCCAAGTGACATCGAAACGACATGGAAGCACCCCGGGGCACCCAAGGGCCACGAGGCCACCCCGGGGGACCCAAGGGCCACCTGTGGGACATGAGGACCACGAGGCCACCACGGGGGCCACCACGGGGGACCTGATGGACATGGGGCCACCACGAAGGCCACAGGGATGAAAAAAGGGACTTGAGTGACACCGAAACGATGTGGAAACATCCCGGGGCACCCAAGGGTCACGAGGCCACCCCGGGGCACCCAAGGGCCACCTCAGGGCCACGAGGCCACCATGGGACACCCAAGGGCCATGAGGCCACCACGAAGGCCACCTTGAGGGCCACGAGGGCGAAACGAGGAACCCAAGCAACATCGAAACGACGTGGAAACGCCCCGGGGCACCCAAGGGCCACGAGGCCAGCATGGGATACCCAGGGGCCATGAGGCCACCACAGGACACCCAGGGGCCACGAGGGCCACCATGAAGGCCACGGTGGCCACCACGAGGACCACGGGGAAGAAATGAGGAACCCAAGCGACGTCGAGGTGACGTGGAAAGACCCCGGGGCACCCAAGGGCCACGAGGCCACCCCGGGGCACCCAAGGGCCACGAGGCCACCCCGGGGCACCCAAGGGCCACCATGAAGGCCACGATGGCCACCACGAGGACCACGGGGAAGAAACAAGGAACCCAAGTGACATCGAAACGACGTGGAAACACCCCGGGGCACCCAAGGGCCACGAGGCCACCACGAAGGCCACAGGGGCCACCTGGAGGACCCGAGGCCCACGAGGCCACCCCAGGGGACCCGAGGGCCACCCAGGGGCCACGAGGCCGCCACGAAGGCCACCTTGAGGGCCACGAGGGCGAAACAAGGAACCCAAACGACGTTGAAACGACGTGGAAACACCCCGGGGCACCCAAGGGCCACGAGGCCACCCCGGGACACCAAGGGGCCATGAGGCCACCACGGGACACCCAAGAGCCACGAGGGCCACCATGAAGGCCATGCTGGCCACGGGGAAGAAACAAGGAACCCAAGTGACATGGAAACGATGTGGAAACACCCCGGGGCACCCAAGGGCCGCGAGGCCACCACAAAGGCCACAGGGGCCACCTGGAGGACCCAAGGCCACCCAGGGGACCCAAGGGCCACCCTGGGGTGGGGTGGACGTCACCGCGCCGGGGCCACTCACCCAGGAGGTTGGGCAGATGGACTTGTAGACGCGGTAGTACCACTGGCAGGGGGTGGCGTCCGCCCCCTTGGCCGCCATCGCCTTCTCGCAGCGGTGGAAATCTGGAGGGGGGAGGGGAGGGGACAAAAGGGGACACGGGTGTCACCGGGGAGGGGACACGGGGGGTCCCCGGGGACACGGGGAGGGGGGGGGAGGGGCGTACCCAGGTAGTTCTGCCAGCAGTTCCTGGTCTGGTTCTGGTTGGGGAAGCGGCTGTCGAAGGGCGCCGTCTTGTAGCGGTCCAGCTTGGCCCGGATGTCCTCCGCCATGGCTGCCCGGGGGGGGGGGATTAATTAGTTAATTAATTAGTTAATTAGCTAATTGGTCGCTTAATTAGCGGCGTTAGTTAACGGCTCGTTAACGGGCTGGGGGGAGGAGGGGGGTGGGGAAGGGGTTGGGGAGGTTTGGGGACGTTGACGGCGGCCCCAGGAAGCGGTGATGGAACGCTGCTCCCAGTAAGGCGCTGGGAGCCCTCGCAGTGCTCCCAGTAAGGCTGCAGGGATCCCTCTTAGTGCTCCCAGTAAGGCCCAGTGATCGCTCCCAGTCAGGCCCTGGGAGCCCTCCCAGTAAGGCCCAGTGATCGCTCCCAGTCAGGCCCTGGGAGCCCTCCCAGTAAGGCCCTACGAGGCCCTACAAGCCCTCCCAGTAAGGCCCATTGATCACTCCCAGTTGCCCCAGTGCTCCCAGCAAAGCCCAGCTATCCTTCCCAGGGCTCCCAGTAAGGCCCTGCGAGCCTTCCCAGTAAGCCCCAGCGAGCGCCTAGTGCTCCCAGTAAAGCTAAGTCACCACTCCAGTATACCCAGTAAGGCTCAGCAATGCTCCCAGTGCTCCCACTGAGGCCCAATGATCCCTCCCAGTGCTCCCAGTAAGTCCCTGCAATGCCTCCCAGGACTCCCAGTAAGGCCCAGTCACCACCCCCATACACCCAATACTCCCAGTAAAGCCCACTGATCCCTCCCAGTGCTCCCAGTAGAACCATGTGACCCTTCCCAGTTCTCCCAGTAGAACCCAGCTATCCTTCCCAGTGCTCCCAATAAAGCCCAGCGACCCCTCCCAGCGCTCCCAGTAAAGCCCAGCGACCCCTCCCAGCCCCCCCAGTAAAGCCCAGCGACCCCTCCCAGTTGCCCCAGTGCTCCCAGTAAAGCCCAACAATCCCTCCCAATGCTCCCAGTAAGCTCCAGTCACCACCCCAGTCCACCCAGTGCTCCCAGTAAAGCCCACAAGCCTCTCCCAGTAAGGCCCAGCGGCACCCCCAGTGCCTCCACTAAAACTGAGCCCCCCCAGTGCCCTCCCAGTGCTCCCAGTAGCCCCCCAGTGCCCTCTCAGTAACTCCCAGTAGCCCCCAGTTCCCCCCCCCGCACCAGCCGCCTCCGTTCCCGTCAAAGTGACTTTCACCGCCGCCGCTGCCCTCGCGCCGGAACCACCGAGACGCGACAGGAAGCGCAGAGCGCCGCCGGAAGTAGCGGCCCCTGCTCAGCGCGCAGAAGGGGAGGAGCCGTCGAGACGCGGCGGGTAGAGCGGCCTCCGCCGAGGGCGGGGCGGGAGCGGGGAGGACTGCGGAGACCATAGAGAGGAGGCGGGAGGACAGAGCGTCCCCACGGACGGGTGGGAGGGAAAATGGCGGCGGGGAGGCCCGGGCGCTCCCCGATTCGCCTGAAAACGCCCCAAAACGGCTTCGAAACGTTCCAAAACGCGCTCAGAACCCCTCGTAGCGCCCCCAAATAGCCCGAATGTCCCCCAAATCCCTCATAGAGCCCCCAAATTTTCCTCAAATGCCTCAAATTGGCCCGAATTTGTGCTTTTCTCCCACACAGGTCCCTAAATAAAGCCCCCCAAATCCCCATTTTTGTCCCCAAATATCCCCAGACCCCCCTAAATGCCCCATGAACGTCCCCATACTCTCTCTGCGACCCCTAAATGCCCCATCCCTTCATCCCTCACTCCAAATCCCCCCCCACTTGCCCCTAAATATCACCCCCAAAATGTTTGTTTCTGTCCCCATATTTCCCCTCAGGCCACCAAATGCCACATCCCTGACCCCAAATACACCCAAAAACCCCCGAAATGCCACATCCGTGTCTCTAAATCCCCCCAGAAGTTCCTAATGCCCTCTTTCGGTCCCTAAATCCCCCCTTGATGTCCCAGTCACCCCCAGAATCCCCCAAATATCTCGTTTTTGTCCTCAAATACTCTTCAAGACCCCAAAAGCCCAATTCCCATACATAAATCCACACAGCTCCCCCCTCAAATACACTTTTTACCTCTAAATAACCCCACAAATCCTTCCAGTGCGAGCTACCTATTTCCAAGGTGCCCCCAGGATCCCCTAAATATCTAATTTTTGTCCTCAAATACATTTCAAGACCCCCAAAGCCCCATTCCTATATATAAATCCACTCAGCTCGCCCTCAAATGCCCCATTTTTACCTCAAAGTAACCTCTCGAATTCTCCAAATATTAATATCTATCTCCAAAATATCCCCAGGACCCCTAAATGCCCCAAAACCTGTCCCTAAATATTCTCAGGATCCCCTAAATACTCTCAGGACCCCCCCCCTTCAAATGTTTTCAGTCACACTCAGGACCCCCCAAATGCCCCTTTCCTGTCCCCAAATCCTCCCCCAAACACCCCCATATTCCCCACCCCTTTCCCCATTTACCCTCCAGGACCCCCAAATCCCACCCCAAATCCCCCATATTCTCCATCTCTTTCCCCAAATCCCCTCCAGGACCCCCAGATCCCCCATTCTTACCCCCAAATCCCTCCGACACACCCCCATATTCTCCATCCCTTTCCCTAAATATCCTCCAGGACCCCAAATCCCCCATTCCGGACCCCAAATCCCCCCCCCCCAGACCACCCAAAATCTCCCCCAAACACCCCCATACTCTCCATTCCTTTCCCCAGACACCCTCCAGGACCCCAAATCCCCCATTCATGTCCACAAATCCCCCTCAAATGCCCCATCCCTTTCCCCAGATACTCTCCAGGACCCCCAAATCCCCCATTCTTACCCCCAAATCCCCTGCAAAACACCCCGATATCCTCTATCCCTTTCCTTAAATACCCCCCAGGACCCCAAATTCCCCCATTTCTGCCCCCATATCCTCCATTTCTGCCCCCAAATCCCCTCCAGGACCCCCAAATTCCCCATTCCTGTCCCCAAATCCCCCCCAAACACCCCCATATTCTCCATCCCTTTCCCCAAATCCCCTCCACGACCCCAAATCCCCCATTCCTGCCCCGGAATCCTCCCAAAGCCCCCCCAAATCCCCCATTTCTGCCCTCAACCCCCCCCCCCCGCCCTATTCCAGAGGTCTCCCCGTGGGCGGGGGGGGGGGGACACTATTAGGGCACGGCCGGGCGCTAGGACCCAGCGAGAGCCCGGCCCTGCTCGGTTACTTCCGCCCGGCTTGGCGTCGGGAAGGCTGTGGCGCATGCGCGCTGCCCGGAACGGGGCGGGGCCTAGCGGGTGACGCACGGCAACTTCCGGCAGTGGGAGAGAGCGCGCGGCGCGTGAGGCCCCGCGTGGAGCAGCGGCGGGATGAGGCCCGGTGGGCACTGGGAGCACTGGGAGGGACTGGGGGGAACTGGGAGGGACTGGGAAGGTCTGGGAAGGGACTGGGAGAGGCTGAGGACCATTGGGAGGGGACTGGGAGGGGCTGAAGGGCACTGGGATGGGACTGGGAGGGTAACTGGGGGTAACTGGGAGGCACTGGGAAGGGACTGGGGGGGCTGGGAGTCACTGGGAAGGGGTTGGGAGGCAGTGGGAAGGTAACTGGGAGACACTGGGGGGAACTGGGATGTAACTGGGGGTGACTGAGGGGGACTGGAGGGGCACTGGGGGTAACTGGAAGGGACTGGGGGGAACTGGGAGGTAACTGGGAGGCACTGGGAAGGGACTGGGGGGGCTGGGAGTCGCTGGGAAGGGGTTGGGAGGCAGTGGGAAGGTAACTGGGAGACACTGGGGGGAACTGGGATGTAACTGGGGGTGACTGAGGGGGACTGGAGGGGCACTGGGGGTAACTGGAAGGGACTGGGGGGAACTGGGAGGTAACTGGGAGGCACTGGGAAGGGACTGGGAGGTGCTGGGAGTGACTGGGAGGCACTGGGGGGGGATTGGGAAGGACTGGGAGGGGATGAGGGGCACTGGGATGGGACTGGGAGGGTAACTGGGAGGGAACTAGGATGTAACTGGGAGGGACTGGGGAATAACTGGGGGGGACTGGGAGGGACTGGAGGGGCACTGGGGTTAACTGGAATGGACTGGGGGGAACTGGGAGGTGCTGGGAGGGACTGTGGAGAACTAGGATGTAGCTGGGGGGCACTGGGAAAGGATTGGGAGGCACTGGGAGAGGCTGAGGGGCACTGGGAGGGGAACTGGGATGTGACTGTGAGGGACTGGGGGGCACTGGGAGGGTTTGGAGCGGCGCTGAGGGGAACTGGGATGTAACTGGAGGAGCACTGGGGGGAACTGGAAGGGACTGGGGGGAACTGGGAACCGGGAGCCCCCCGCAGCTGTCCCAGTGCTCCCAGTTTGCCCAGTAACACTTCTCTGTCCCGCAGGTTTCAGCCCCCGGGGGGGGCGCGGAGGCTTCGGCGACCGGGGGGGCCGCGGGGGCGACCGGGGGGGCCGCGGGGGCTTCCGGGGGGGGCGAGGTGAGTGCCCCCCGTCCCAGTTCCCCTCCCAGTGCTCCCAGTAAGCCCAGTTCCCTTCCCAGTACCCCCATATCCCCTCCCAGTAAGCCCAGTTCCCTTCCCAGCCCCCCCAATTCTCCTCCCAGTGCTCCCAGTAAGCCCAGTTCCCTTCCCAGCACCACCATCTCCTACCCCAGTGCTCCCAGTTCTCTTCCTAGTCCCCCCATCTCCCCTTCCAGTGCTCCCAGTACCCTCGTTTCCCTTCCCAGTACCCCCAGTAGGCCCAGTTCCCTTCTTAGTGCCCCCAGTAAGCCCAGTTTCCTTCCCAGTGTCCCCAGTACTCCCAGTAAGCCACGTTTCCCTTTTCACTGACCCCAGTAAGCCCAGTTTCCCTCCCAGTGCCCCCATCTCCCCTCCCAGTAAGCCCAGTTCCCTCCCTAGTGCCCCCAGTAAACCCAGTTGCCTTCCCAGTGCCGCCCATTTCCCCTCCCAGTGCTCCCAGTAAGCCCTGTTCCCTCCCAGCCCCCCCATCTCCCCTCCCAGTGCTTCCAGTTCCCTCCCAGCCCCTCCCATACCCTCTCCCAGTGCTCCCAGTTCCCTTCCCGGCCCCCCCAGATCCCTCCCAGTGCTCCCAGTTCCCCCCAGCGCCCACCCCCTCCTCTTCCCGCAGGCGGCGGTTTCAAGTCCCCCGGGGGGGGCCGCGGCGGCAGTTTTGGGGGCCGAGGACGAGGAGGCCCCGGCCGGGGGGGCCGGGGGGGACGCGGAGGCCGGGGGGGCTTCAAGGGGGGCAAGAAGGTGACGGTGGAGCCCCATCGGCATGAAGGTAAGGGGAGGGGGGCGATATATAGGGGCTGGGGGGCCGTATGTGAGATTTGGGGGGCGATATATGGGGGTTTTGGGGGGATATATGGAGTTGTGGGGCGATATGTAGGGGCAGGGGGGCGATATGTGGGGTATTGGGGGCGATATTTGGGGCGTGGGGGGCCGTATATGAGATTTGGGGGGTGATATGTGGGGTTTTGGGGTGATATATGGAGTTGTGGGGCGACATGTGGGGTATTGGGGGCGATATATGGGACGTGTGGGGCGATATATAGGGGCTGGGGGGCTGTATATGAGATTTGGGGGGGCAATTTGTGGGGTTCTGGGGGCGATACAGGGGTTTTGGGAGGATATATAGAGTTGTGGGGCGATATGTAGGGGCGGGGGGCGATATATAGGGGGGGCGATATATAGGGGTAGGGGGGCTGTATGTGAGATTTGGGGGGCAATATATGGGGGTTTTGGGGGTGATATATGGAGTCGTGGGGCAATATGTGAGGTTTTGGGGGGCGATATATAGGGGCTGGGGGGGCAATATGTGGGGTTTTCGGGGCGATATATGGAGTTGGGGGGCGATATGTGGTGGAGGGGGGTGATATGTGGGGTTTGGGGCATGATATATAGGGTGGGGGGGCAATATAGGGGGTTTTGAGGGTGATATGTGGGGTCTTGGGGGGCGATATATGAGGTGGAGGGGCGATATATAGGGGCTGGGGGGGTGATATATGGGTTCTTGGGGAGCGATATATCAGGGCTGGGGGTTGATATATGGGGCCAAGGGGGTGATATATAGTGTGGGGGGCATGAAATGTGGGGCTTCGGGAGGCAATATAGGGGTTTTTGGGGTGATATATGGAGTTGGGGGGCGATATATAGGGGTGGGGGGCTGTATATGAGATTTGGGGGGGCGATATGTGGGCTCTTGGGGGGCGATATATGGGGCCACGGGGGTGATATATAGTGTGGGGGGGTGATATGTGGGGCTTTGGGGGGCAATATAGGGGTTTTGGGGGTGATATGTGGGGTCTGGGGGGCTGTATATGAGATTTGGGGAGCGATATATGGGGGTTTTGGGGCGATATGTGGGGTCTTGGGGGCGCTATATAGGGGCTGGGGGGCGATATGTGGGGTATGGGGGGCGATATAAGGGGTTTTGAGGATGATATGTGGGGGTTGGGGGCCGATATATGGGATTTCGGGGGAGATATATGGGGTTTTGGGGGCGATATATAGGGTGGGGGGGCGATATATAGGGTGGGGGGGCAATATATGGGCCAGGGGGCGATATATGGGATTTGGGGGGCGATATATAGGGGCAGGGGGGCGATATACGGGGCTACAGGGAGCATATGGGGCAGTTTGGGGGTTTTGGGGGGCAATTTGGGGGTCTGGGGGGGCAGATGGGGGTCTGGGGGGGCAGTTGGGGGTCCCATGGGGTGGCCCCCCCCAAATTTTGCCCCCCCCCCAGGGGTGTTCATCTGCCGGGGGAAGGAGGACGCGCTGGTCACCCGCAACATGGTGCCGGGGGAGTCGGTGTACGGCGAGAAGAGGATCTCGGTCGAGGTAGGGAACTGGGAGGCACTGGGAGATACTGGGAGGGGGCTGGGGGGTGCTGGGAGGGGGCTGGGGGGAATTGGGGCTGGGGGGTGCTGGGAGGGGGTAGGAGGCACTGGGAGGGGGCTGAGGGGAACTGGGAGGGAGCTAGGGGGAGTTGGGAGGGGACTGGGAGGAAACTGGGAGGGGGGCTGGGGGTTGACTGGGAGGGCCCTGAGGGCAACTGGAGGATGTTAGGGGCAACCGGGAGCCCCTTGGGTCAACTGGGATTAATTGGGAGAGCCCTGGGTTCAACTGGGAGGCCCCTTTGGGCAACTGGGATTAACTGGGCAGCCCCTCTGAGCAGCTGGGGTCAACTGGGAAAGCCCTGGGGTCAACTGGGAGGCCCTTTTGGGCAACTGGGGTCAACTGGGAGGCCCTTTGTGTCAAGTGGGAAGCCCTGTTGGTCAACTGGGAGGCCCTTTTTGGCTACTGGGGTCAACTGGGTGGCCCCTTTGGGCAACTGGGATTTAATGGGAGAGCCCGTTGGTCAACCGGGAGGCCCCGTCGATCAACTAGAATGAACTGGGAGGCCGCTTTGGTCAACTGGGGGGGCCTTTTGGTCAACTGGGGTCAACTGGGAGCCCCCTTTGATCAACTGGGGTCAACTGGGAGGCCGCTTTGGTCAACTGGGAGGCCCTGTTGGGCAACCGGGGTCAACTGGGAGGCTACTTTAGTCAACTGGGTGGCCCCTTTGGGCAACTGGGATTTACTGGGAGGCCCCAATGGTCAACTGGGAGGCCCTTTTGGGCAACTGTGGTCAACTGGGAGCCCCCTTTGATCAACTGGGGTCAACTGGGAGGCCCCGTTGGGGAACTGGGATTTACTGGGAGAGCCATGTGGTCAGCTGGGCGGTCGCTTTGGTCAACTGGGAGACCCTTTGGGTCAACTGGGTGGCCCCTTTGGGCAACTAGGATTTACTGGGGGAGGCCCCATTGGTCAACTGGGAGGCCCCATCGGTCAACTGGGAGGCTCCTTGGATCAGCTGGGGTTAACTGGGAAGGTCCTGCGGTCAACTGGGAGGCCCCTTGGGTCAATTGGGATCAACTGGGAGGCCCCGTTGGTCAACTGGGAGGCTCTTTGGATCAGCTGGGGTTAACTGGAAAGCTCCTGGGTTCAACTGGGAGGCCCCGTTGGTCAACTGGGAGGTCCCGTTGGTCAACTGGAGTCAACTGGGAGGCCCCGTTGGTCAACTGGGAGGCCCGTTGGGCGCCGCTGACCCGCGCGCGTCCCCAGGACGGTGACACCAAGGTGGAGTACCGCGCCTGGAACCCGTTCCGCTCCAAGCTGGCCGCCGCCATCCTCGGGGGCATCGACCAGATCCACATCCGCCCGGGGACCAAGGTCCTCTACCTGGGCGCCGCCTCGGGGACAACGGTGTCCCATGTCTCCGACATCGTGGGACCGGTGAGGGGACGCGGGGACATTGTGGGGGACGCGGGGATGTCGCGGAGGGGGGCGCTTTTGGGGATGTTTTTGTAGGGTTTTGGGTCCAGGGGACATGGGTTGGGGATATTGTGGAGGTGGCACCTTTTGGGGACATTGGTTTTGGGTCAAGGGGACATGGAGGTGACACTTCTGGGGACATTTTTATAGGGTTTTGGGTCCAGGGGACATGGGTTGGGGATATTGTGGAGGTGGCACCTTTGGGGATGTTGGTTTTGGGTCAAGGGGCACGGAGGTGGCATTTTTGGGGACATTTTTATAGGGTTTTGGGTCCAGGGGACATGGGTTGGGGATATTGTGGAGGTGGCACCTTTTGGGGACGTTGGTTTTGGGTCAAGGGGACATGGAGGTGACACTTTTGGGGATGTTGTTATAGGATTTAGGGTCAATGGGACATGGAGGTGGCACTTCTGGGGACATTTTTATAGGGTTTTGGGTCCAGGGGACATGGGTTGGGGATATTGTGGAGGTGGCACCTTTGGGGATGTTGGTTTTGGGTCAAGGGACACGGAGGTGGCACTTTTGGGGATGTATCTTTAGGGTTTTGGGTCAAGGGGACATGGAGGTGACACCGGGTTCCTTGGGGACGTTGACCAACTTATGTCCCCAGCGCCATCCCCAACCTTGGACACCCCAAGCTTGGCAGATCCCCATCCCGAGATCTTCCCCCAACTTTGGGGGACCCCGGGGACATCCCCACCCGTGGGGACCCCAAAAATGTCCCCGGGGAGGGTGGGTGACCCCCGTGTCCCCGTCCCCAGGAGGGCCTGGTCTACGCCGTGGAGTTCTCGCATCGTTCGGGACGCGACCTCATCAACGTGGCCAAGAAGCGCACCAACGTCATCCCCGTCATCGAGGACGCCCGGCACCCCCATAAGTACCGGATGCTGATAGGTGAGCCCCTTTTGGGGTGCCGGGGCGATCTGGGGGGATCCCAGAGGAAGTTTTGGGGTCTCAAGGGGGGGTTGGGAGAAGATTTGGGGGGTTTCGTAGGGTTTTGGGGTGTTTGGGAGGTGTGGGAGAAGGTCTGGAGGTTCCTCAAGGTGTTTGGGAGCTGGTTGTGGGGGTGTTTTGGGGGTCTTGGGGTGTTTTGGGGTATTTATTGGGGTCCTAGGAGATGGAGGATGGGTTTTGGGATGACTTGATGCGGTGGGATGGGTTTTGGGGACATCTGAGGGCATCTGGGAGAGGTTTTCTGGGGTGTTTTGGGTGTCGAGAAGGTGTGAGGTGGGTCCTGGGGAGTTTTGGGGGGTCTTTGGGAAGTCTTTAGGGGGTCCTAGGGAAGGTTTTGGGATCCTAGAGGAAGCTTTGGGGTCTCGGGAGGGGTTGGGAGAAGATTTGGGGGGATTTCGTGGGGTTTTGGGGTGTTTTGGAGGTATGGGAGAAGGTCTGGAGGTTCCTCAAGGTGTTTGGGAGCTGGTTGTGGGGGTGTTTTGGGGGTCTTGGGGTATTTTGGGGTATTTATTGGGGTCCTAGGAGATGGAGGATGGGTTTTGGGATGACTTGATGCGGTGGGATGGGTTTTGGGGACATCTGGGGGCATCTGGGAGAGGTTCGTGGGGGTGTTTTGGGTGTCGAGAAGGTGTGAGGTGGGTCCTGGGGAGTTTTGGGGGGTCCTAGGGAAGTCTTTAGGGGGTTCTAGGAAAGGTTTTGGGGTCCTAGAGGAAGTTTTGGGGTCTCAAGGGGGTTTGGAAGAAGATTTGGGTGGATTTTGTAGGATTTTGGGGTGTTTTGGAGGTATGGGAGAAGGTCTGGAGGTCCTTCAAGGTGTTTAGGAGCTGGTTCTAGGAGCGTTTTGGGGTTCTTGGGGTATTTCTGGGGGGTCCTGGAGAGGTGTTTTGGGGTCCTAGGACACACAGGATGGTTTTTGGGGTGCCTTGGTGGGGTTGGATGGGATTTGGGGTCACCCGCAAGGAGTTCTTGGCTCTTTTGGGGTGGTCTTTGTAGGCCTTGGCCAAGGATTGGGACCATTTGGGGTCATTTTTTGGGGGGTTCTGGGGAATTTGGAGTCATTTTTTTTGGGTTCCTGGAGATTTTGGGGACGTTTTAGGGTCCCGAGGAGCTCGGGGACCTTTTGGGGTGGGCTTTGGGGGTCATTTTTGGGGTGTCCCCAGGGATGGTGGACGTCATCTTCGCCGACGTGGCGCAGCCCGACCAGTCGCGCATCGTCGCGCTCAACGCCCACAACTTCCTGCGCAACGGCGGCCACTTCGTGATCTCCATCAAGGTAACGAGCCCCCGCACCAGTACGCACCAGTAAGGGGTTGCTGGGAGCTTGGGGTCACCTCGAACGGGCCACTGGTGGCCACTGGGAGCCAGGAACGGGCCACTGGGGGCCAGTAATGGGCCACTGGGGGTTACTGGGAGCCTGGGACGGGTTACTGGGAGCCCGGGACGGGTTACTGGGGGCCACTGGGAGCCCAGGACGGGTTACTAGGGGCCACTGGAAGCCAGTAATGGGCTACTGGGAGCTACTGGGAGCCCGGGTTGAGCTACTGGGAGCCTGGGATGGGTTACTGGGAGCCCGGGATGGACTATTGGGAGCCACTGGGAGCCCGGGATGGGTTACTGGGGGCCACTGGGAGCCCAGGATGGGTTACTGGGAGCCCAGGATGGGTTACTGGGAGCTACTGGGAGCCAGGCATGGGTTACTGGGAGCCTGGGATGGACTATTGGGAGCCACTGGGAGCCTGGGATGGGTTACTGGGAGCCACTGGGAGCCCAGGACGGGTTACTGGGAGCCCAGGACGGGTTACTGGGGGCTACTGGGAGCCCAGGATGGGCTACTGGGAGCCCAGGAAGGGTTGCTGGGGGACAATGGGAGCCCAGGATGGGTTACTGGGAGCCTGGGATGGGCTATTGGGAGCCACTGGGAGCCCGGAACAGGTTACTGGGAGCCACTGGGAGCCTGGGACTGGTTACTGGGGGCCGCTGGGAGCTACTGAGGGCCGCTGGGAGCCCGGGACGGGTTACTGGGAGCCCGGGACGGGTTACTGGGAGCCCGGGATGGGTTACTGGGAGCTACTGGGAGCCCTCCTGGGGCAAATCCCCCCTCCCACCCCTTTTTCCCCCCCCTTTAGCCCCAAATCCCCCCCATTTTTCCCCAAATCACCCCCTCTCCACCCCCTTATTCCCCCGGGGGGGTCTTTGCCCCCCCCCCCAAATTTTTGGGACCCCCCCCAAAATTTTGCCCCTCCCCCCATATTTTTGGGCCCCTCCCCCCATTTTTTTTACCCCCCCTTCCCCATTCCCCCCCCCCTTTTTCCCTAAATCCCCCCCTTCCACCCCATTATTCCCCCCTTAGGGGGGTCAGGGGCGTGTCTTTGCCCCCCCCAATATTTTTGGGGACCCCCCAATATTTTTGCCCCCCCCCCCCAATTTTTGCCCCCCCCCCATGTCTTTTCTCCCCCCATTCTCCCCCCTCCCACCCCCTTTCCCCCCCCTTTTTCCCCAAATCCCCCCCTTCCACCCCATTATTCCCCCCTTAGGGGGGTCGGGGGGGGTCTTGGCCCCCCCCCAATATTTTTGGGCCCCCCCCCCAAATTTTTGGCCCCCCCCAGGCCAACTGCATCGACTCGACGGCGGCGCCCGAGGCCGTGTTCGCCTCGGAGGTGAAGAAGCTGCAGCAGGAGAAGCTGCGGCCCCAGGAGCAGCTCACGCTCGAGCCCTACGAGCGCGACCACGCCGTGGTGGTGGGCGTCTACAGGTGGGACTGGGAGGCACTGGGAGGCACTGGGAGGGACTGGGGAGGGATGGAAGGGGACTAGGAGCAACTGGGAAGGATTCAGAGGGGATTGGGGGGGACTGGGAGCAACTGGGAGTGGACTGGGAGTGACTGGGAAGGATTAAGAGGGGACTGGGAGTGACTGGGAAGGATTGAGAGGGGACTGGGAGGGGATTGGGGGGACTTGGAGCAACTGGGAGTGGACTGGGAGCAACTGGGAAGGATTGAGAGGGGACTGGGAGCAACTGGGAGTGGCTAGGAGCAACTAGGAAGGATTGAGAGGGGGCTGGGAGGGGATTGGGGGGGACTGGGAGCAACTGGGAGAGATTGAGAGCAGGCTGGGAGGGGACTGGGAAGGATTGGGAGGAGACTGGGAGCAACTGGGAAGGATTGAGAGGGGACTTGGGAGCAACTGGGAGTGGCTAGGAGCAACTGGGAAGGATTGAGAGGGGGCTGGGAGCAACTGGAGGGGACTGGAGTCGACTGGGAGCAACTGGGAGGAGACTGGGAGCAACTGGGAGGGACTGGGTGTTACTGGGAGGAGACTGGGAGCAACGGGGAGGGACTGGGTGTTACTGGGAGGAGACTGGGAGCAACGGGGAGGGACTGGGTGTTACTGGGAGGAGACTGGGAGCAACGGGGAGGGACTGGGTGTTACTGGGAGGAGACTGGGAGCAACGGGGAGGGACTGGGTGTTACTGGGAGGAGACTGGGAGCAACGGGGAGGGACTGGGTGTTACTGGGAGGGGACTGGGAGCAACTGGGAAGGATTGAGAGGGGACTGGGAGTTACTGGGAGGGGACTGGTGTCGACTGGGAATTACTGGGAGGGGACTGGGAGCCACTGGGAGGGTACTGGGAGTTACTGGGAGGGGACTGGGAGTTACTGGGAGGAGACTGGGAGGACTGGGAGGGACTGGGAGGACTGGGAGACTGGGAGGTGAGGGGGGCTGACCCTGTCCCCTCTGTCCCCAGGCCCCCCCCCAAGCAGAAGTGACCCCGGGACGTCGCCCCCGCCCCGCGTTTCGGGGCAAATTCTCGCGGTTTTGGGTTTTCGGGGATGGGTTTTTATTAAAAGAGAGGCAAAAAGGAGGCGGGCTCGTTAATTAACCCCCGGGGGGGGGATTAATTAGTTGGGGGGGTAATTAACCTTAGGGGGGCAAGTTAATTAGCTGGGGGGGTAATTAATTACTTGGGGGGGTAATTAACCTTAGGGGGGCAAATTAATTAGCTGGGGGGGTAATTAATTACTTGGGGGGTAATTAACCTTATGGGGGGGCAAATTAATTAGCTGGGGGGTAATTAACCCGGGGGAGGAGCGAATTAATTAGCTGGGGGGTAATTAACCCTATGGGGGGCAGACTAATTAACTGGAGAGGCTAATTAATTACTTGGGGTAATTAACCCCATGAGGGGCAGATTAATTAGCTGGGGGGTAATTAACCCTATGGGGGAGGGAATTAACCCCTGGGAGGGGTAGATTAATTAGCTGGGGAGGGGGTAATTAACCCCTGGGGGGGCAAGTTAATTAGCTGGGGGGGTAATTAATTACTTAGGGGAGTAATTAACCTTATGGGGGACAAATTAATTAGCTGGGGGGTAATTAACACTATGGGGGGCAGATTAATTAACAGGGAGGGGCTAATTAATTACTTGGGGGGGTAATTAACCCTGGGAGGGGTAGATTAATTAGCTGGGGGGATAATTAATACTATGGGGTGGGAGATTAATTAGCTGGGGGGCGTAATTAATCTATTGGGGGGGGCAGATTAATTAGCTGGGGGGTAATTAACCCTATGGGGGAGAGATTAATTAGTTGGGGGTTAATTAACCCCAATGGGGGGGTAATTAGCCCATGGGGGGGGGAATTAATTAGCTGGGGGGGGTAATTAACCCCGGGGGGGGCAGATTAATTAGCTGGGGGGGGTAATTAACCCTATGGGGGGGGCAATTGCAGCCAGAAGGGGGCGTGGTCTACCGTAACCACGCCCCCTTCCTCGAGTAGGGCGTGGCTTCCTCCACCAGCGCATGGCGCATGCGCAGTTAGCGGGGGGGTGGGAAAGGGGCGGGGCCTGGGAAAGGGGCGGGAGTTTCGGGGTGGGAGGGGGGAGAGAGGGGGAAAGGGGTGCGCATGCGCAGAGTAGAAAGGGCGGGAGTTTAGGGGAGGGAGGGGGAGGAGCTGGAGGGGGAAAGTGGTGCGCATGCGCAGATTGAAAAGGGGGGCGGTTACCCCCGGTGGGAGGGGGGAGGAGAGGGAGGGAGGAGCGGTGCGCATGCGCAGATCGAAAACGGGGCGGCTATCTCTGGTGGGAGGGGGGAGTAGGGGGGACGAGGCGCATGCGCAGATTGAACAAGGGGGCGGTTACCTCAGGGGGAGGGGGCGGTGACGCGCATGCGCACATCGAACAGGAGGCGGTTACCCCCGTCGGGCGGGTGAGAGGCGGTGCCGCGCACGCGCCCTGCGCGCGGGGGGGCGGGTCCTTCCCCCGGCTGGGCGTGGCTTGCGGGCGTCCTCCCCGCCGATTGGCTAAGGGGCCCGGCCGGGGGGCGTGGCCGCGCGTGCGCGGCGGTGGCGGCGGCGGCGGTTTGTTGTGGCCGCCATTTTGTGTGGCCTGGC